>NC_133666.1:450351857-450594357 GCF_037893015.1 Macrotis lagotis | reverse complement strand
GCTTCAAAATTCATCACAGAGTCTAATTCTTGAGCTTCACTTTTTAACAGTATTATCCTTGTTAAATCCTTTCGGAGCTTTGGTGATGGTGGGTGATGTGATATGAAGAAATGTCCCATAGGAATCATATTAAAAGTAGCATATGAATTTTCCTTAGAATATTTCAGGCTTCCAGAAACTCAAGATAAATATATCATTCATCTCTCTTACTGAAGGACAAAGTAGCATAAGCTTTGGGTAGGGAAACTTCCCACTGACTTCAACTTCCCTTCCCTGTCAATTCCATATGAATTTGTCATAACTAGACTCCATAGTGCAACCAATGAAATGAACACAGTTGTAAAGGAAAATTCAACTTCAACCTCACTTTCTCTTGCCATTCCTAAGGAACATATATGACATTCAAATATATAACTCTATCTAGCTTACATATACTTCCTTGTTTATTAAGAGTATTGGGCATACGTGTGACAGGTTTAAAGTAATACTCCTCCATATTCATTTACTTATTCTGCTGATTTTAAAATGTTTCTCATTTTTAAATGAATTTCAGACAATAAGTTATATTAAAAGCCTTACTTTCTTGAAAAAATATATTTAATATATTACATTGTGATACATTTCATTTTATATATGTAAGGGAACAAAAAAGAAAACAGGAAATCATAAAAACTTATCATCTTTGGTAATTTTATGCAAATAACCAGATTATTAACATGCAGCAAAATAATAAAACAAAAATAAATAATGCACAAGTGAAACTTTAGCCCCTGAGTATTTCAGCATTACTGAAATAAGCTCTTTATTTGTTATTAATAAAGGATTTGCATTATATCACATCAATCTTTTTCTTGCACAACATTTTCAATCATATCTTTGGATATGATATGGATATAAAATCTTTCATTGATGAAATAAATCTAGTAGCTGGTCTCTTGTATGTAAAAGATAAACATTTTTAAATATGTTAATTCCAACAATTAATATCTTGCTCGAGTAGGAAAGAATAGAAAAGTGATTCTGTGAACATGAAACTTGACCTCAAAGGAATTAATTACAGAAAAATATTAGGTACTAGCTCAAGTAAATCTTCCATTTAAAATGTCAGTTGTAAAGCATAAATCTCTTTGATATGTTTCAAATCACAGTGACGTACTTGTTATCCTGTAGTCCAGTTCAATTACACTTACACACACAATACACAAACACACAAACACATACACATACACACTTACTCTTTTTATATATATTTGAGCATCCTTTACTACCTTATCTATTTTATCAAATCATCTATGAAATATTTGGACAATTATCCACATTGTTGCTAAACCTAAATCTTACAGAGTTTTTGTAGTTGGACACATTCATTACATGCTGGTCAACTTGCTGGCAATTGGGATCATATATATATATATATATATATATATATGACAAATTCTCTTTAATACAAATAAGAATATTATATTTGAAAGGTTTATTGAAGTCCATTTTTGGTCTAAAATACATCTTAAATGTTTTCTTCCTCTCTCTGTGTATATAAATAAATATGTATGTGCATGAATGTATATTCATATATATGTATGTATATACATATATATATACATATACACACACACACATGTTTGTGTGTATCCAAGTAAACTGGACTTAATTTAGCTTTTTTTTTGTTAGCTTGTTTCTTCTCTCAAATGTACAATTTCATTTAATTTCCAGATGCAAATTTCTGAAGCAAGTACATTTTAATTCTGATTAGCTAAAACACATAGCTTACTTGACTGCAGTATCTTAAGATGCTAACTTCAGAGTAGAACATTCATAAAGAAGACCTCCAAGTTATTTGAAATAGGAGATTTGCCCTCAAGGAATGACAAATCTAGTCAATTTTGTTATGACTTGGAAAGGTTACCTGGATTATTCCTAAGGTGTTTTCATGTGTAGTTTTTATAAGACTGAGATATTTGCCAACAATTGTCAATAGTGTGATTGTACACTTGGAAGACAGATTGTTTAGGACTTAGAAATGGTGTTCTATTGTCAGCACCTATTAGTATATTTTTATATAAAATCTTTGATAAGTTATTTGATCCCTATTCACCCATGTTTTTATTATATATGAAATAATAATATCTATAAGCCTTTTTGAGAAAGCTTCAACTAGAAATTTTCTATGACATACACATCTAAAGAAATAGATATTTTTATGTTATGCATAAACATGTCTAATTTTTTATGATAGACTACTTCAAGCCAGTCGATTTGAGTGCTATATTTTATTCATCTTTTTTCCTTTGAATTGTTATATTATTGCATTACACCAGAACAATGAATTTAATTGCAAATTCAAGATAAAAAGAACACTTAAAAATTTAAATAACTGCACTGTTGCATCTTTAAACCAATTTCTTAACAAAAATTCTTGCTAAAAAATAGTTTCTGAATGAAATAAAAGAAAATGTCTTACTTTAGTTTTTTAAAAGATAAGAAAAAAAGAGAAAGTACTGCTTTACCACAGGAGTTGATGGGGAAACCCTAAAACCAGGTCGGTCCATCTTTAGAGATAAGAAAAACTAATTGAAGGTATCTTGCCTCCAAAATGAGAGAACAATTCAATAAGTTAAATTGCAGTATATTAAGTAGGACCAGATGATATTCATGAAGAACCAAGGATACAAGTAACTAGATTACAACAAAAATTGGTATCATATATCACTAAAAACAGATACTAGTTCAGAGTAGTAAAATAAAAGGTAGTCAAAAGTGAGTTTATCTTTTATAAGCATACTAATGGTGATCTTCAAGAAGATACATATATAAGCCTCATCCAAAGGAGGAAAAAAGCTATGAAAAGCAGCAAAAGTAGAACTATTTCTCTAGTTAAAGAAAATAACTCACATGGTTTCTATATTGACAAATGAAGCTTAACTAATGTAACAGAAATCTTTAGATAAATCTTTAAAACTTTCTATGTTGAAATTATTTATTTAGATTTCAGAATTTCCTTTGTAAATGCACTTAAGATATTTTGGCTAATGAGAACAAGGATAATGAAACAGTTATAATCTAAGAATCTCCTTAGTATATCTTTGATTTCAATTTTTAGTTTTCTATGGTGATGAGATTACCTAGATGATAGTCCTAGGATTAGTATTTTTAAAAGAGGTTATTAAAATGCAGGAAGAACTAAGAATAGAGCTTCTAAATTTACCTGGATATCAATTTAGTCAAACTAGAAATCATTATGAAGAGCTTCAATGGTTAATTGTGTTTAGTTTGGCACATAAAAATCAAAATTAAAAAAACTATGCTCAACAGAAAGAAAACTAAAGATACTCTTACATAAGAGTTAATTAAGAAGTAACTGTGAAATTTTATTTAGTTGTCATTTTGAATATCTCATGAATACCAACTCCTCATTCACAATTGAATTGTGGTATCAGATACTTTGAATTTTTTATTTAAAAGTACAAAAGAAACAATGATACTTTATAGATAAATAGCATCTCTTAGTCATAGTTGTCAAAAAGTTTTCATTATCTATGATTTAATTTCCTTGAACAAAAAAAAATTTATTAGTGGAGGTAGGTTGAGGAGGAGGATGACAATGAAATAGAAATACAGTTATAAAGTTTGAATGTGAGTACAAGTAAAGCACACAAATTTCAGAGTTTCTATGTTTTAGTAAGAAAATTCCTATATATCATTATAAATGCATATAAGCAAATTGATTTAAATAGCATGTTAACCTAATCTTTCCTATGGCAAAAATTTTATTGTACAGTTTAAAAATTCTTTAAAATAATAAAATTTAGACAAACTCTCTAATAAGTAATAAAATGTTCTGAATGAATATTTGGATTATCAATTTCCAAAGAATTAAATACATGTGTACTATATTATTTGTAATACATTAGAAGCAAAATACATTGAACACCATTTAATCGTTCTGTGAGGATTTGGGAGGATTTTGTGCTGCCCACTTAATAGTTGATTAGAACTGCCAGTTAGTAGAGCTATGATAATAGTATACTAAATATTTATGTAAATTTTACTCTTATTTTATTATAGAAGCAGGTTTAATGATAACATTTTACATTTTTGTTAAAAAATCAAAATTCAAAGATGAAGGAAGATAAGTAACATTAATATGTTAAATACATTCATTCATTCATTCAGACTTTTCCAGACCTGTCTTTGTTTCCATATAATAAAATCAAGTGTTATCTTTCCTCAAGAGTCATGATTCCATATTTGATCATTTCTAAAACTAATTTCAAAGTCATGCTTTATAAATATTAGCTGAGGAATTACTTAATTTCTATTATTCATCACACATAAACCCTCTTATGTAATACTCATGAAACCACATTGTATAAATAAATATATGTATATTTATATACCTTCAAATGTGATCTCTACCCCATAATTTTGAGGTTCCTATGTCATCTGCAGTTTACTTCTCTGAATCTCTAACTATTAAGGATATTATCAATGTTTTTATATCTATTTTTCTTCCTATGCATAGTACTTGAGTATGTTCCATCTTCTACATCACAAAATTTCCCATTTCCTTTCATCAGTAGTTTCAAATTTGATTTTTGCTATAAAATCCTAGAAGTTTCCTCTTTAGAAGCCTTATAATTCTTAAAAATTTCTGAGTTTCTCAAATATATTTTCATTTCAACATCCCTCCATCCTTGAAAGTTTGCTTTATATGACTACTTTTCCCCCAAGAAAGGTGCATAATTTTATCAATTTAGCACATTTAAATGCTCTCTCTTTAACCCCCTGATACTTTTTTTTGTTATCTTTTTTTCATATGCTACCTATTCCTAAATTAATATTACTCCTTTCTTCTAAGAGATACTAGCTTCTCTCACCATGATTTCAAGAGGGCAAGTTGAAACATTGAAATTTTCCGTACTCTTCAGACTCTATTTTCTGTAATCTTTATTAAAATTGTAACATAAAAACGTCACTCTAAAGAAAAGCTCTGGGTTCATCATTCCCAGTTCTCCTTCTCTGGGAGGTGAGCATACTCATTTTTAATCATATTGGCCATATTGTTCCATAAGGCAATAAAAAATGGTCTCAACAGAGGTAGCCAGATAGAACTCATGTATAAAAAAGGGGGAATTAAAATTTATATGATGATGCAGATTTTGTTTCAAAAGATACATCCTCTTTATTTCTCATTTTTATTTTCTTCTCTCTCTTCCTTTTACATTATTCTTTAACCCATATATACTCCTAGAATTTTAATGGAACAATCTTTCATGATTTTCTTTTCTCTTTCCATAACAATATCTCACTGCATTTCTTTTTATTAATTTTTAGACTTTAGTAATTCTGCATATATTTATCACAGATTTTAAAACAAGTCACTTTATCTTTCTCTGCCACCATGATAGCTCTTAAGTATATATACTATAACCCAGTTTTCTTTATTTCTCTCCGCCCTTCCTGTCTGTATTGAATCTATTCACTTTCTTTCCAACCTTTAATTTCTTATACCAATTTATAAACACAAAGTTGTATAATCATACTTATGTTACATTTCCATTGATCTTCCCTCTCCCCAATTCTCCTGTCATCTAAATGCATCATATAAATTATAATAAATGCTAAAATTGTACCTTTTTTGCTAAGTTTCTTTTCTGGAAGCAACTTCACTAAATAACTTTTCTTCTAGTTTCATCTTCCTTTCTCAACCCAGCCCCAGGATGTTATCAATTATCTTCAAGGGACCCAACATCTATAATTCCCCGTTTGTTTCATTATACTTTTTAATTTTTTGCTGGGGACTGGATAATGAAATTCTTAGAAACATTTTTACAATCTATGCAATATTATCCTTTTTAACACCTCTTTTAAAAATATTCAACAGTTTTTCATCATGGACTTCATCATTTTCCCTTTCTCTGGAATTACATTATTTTTGCCAATAATTTACCCAAACTTCAGGCAATTTTCCCAAAAATTCAATGGTAATTTCATCTGAATAAAATGGGAAAAAAAGTACCATTAACTTCTCACATAGTGATTTCTTTCGGTTTAGCTTTCTACAATAATTATTTCTTCTTTTTAAAAAAGTAGTAAGAATAAATGTTAACTATTCCATGTTTCTGATTCTAGTTTCTTGTCTAGAATAGTATATCCATTAGGAAGAATTTGTGGATGACTCTTCATATTATGTGAGGGAAAAAAAAGGAAATAATTTAGCTATATGTCTTTGTTCTCTCAGGGTGAGAAGAAATTCTCTTCATTTATTTTTCCCTAGAACTGAATATTCTACTTTGTATTCAGTGAAATTTCTTTCAATAATATAATAACATCTTTTTGTCCCTTGAAACAGTCTAGGTTCAAGCTTTTCTTTTCTGAAACTTACCATAGTTATCATTAATATTATTTGCCCTAAAGCATCTGCTTTTTCATTATTTCTTTTTCTCCAATCACAACAGCTATAGAAGTGTTCAAACTTCCCATAATGCTTTTTCCCCCCTCTTTTACTTTATTATTCCATGTTTCCTTTGGTTTCAATTTTCACCTGCTCTTAACTTCTCTGTACTTTTGGTTGAAAGGGATCTGCATTCTGATGAATGATCCTTTTTTGCACTTTATTCTGTGAATTTTTCCTAAGATGACAAGAAGAAGGAGATAAAAAAAAGTCCAGAAATTAGTTGCCCCAATAAACTCTTGGTTCTCTTAAAATAGCGATATGACAACCATGACTAACATCAGGTTAGACTAAAAAATAATTTACAAGGAGTTTGGAATAAAATAATAAGGATTAATCTAAAACATGGTAATCAAAAATTATTTAATGGAAAGTTTGTCATGAGACCCAATTGCCATATCATCTAAAGTATATTCAAAGTTGGAAATCTTATTACAGAAAATAGAGTGTTTCATTGTATATAACATTATATTTATATTATAAATAATAATAGAAACATCATATTTAGTAAACCCTGCTAACTCATTCCCTTATATGTAATCAAAAGAAGCTGAAATGGCATTTAATGAGATGAGATTGGGAAGAATAACTACTAGACTATAGTGAATTCAACTGAGGAAATCTATGATACTATCTTGAAAATATTGAGGGATTATTTTGCAAGATATTTCAGGGAGAGGAACTTATCAGAATAAAGGAAAAATATGAATGACAATATGATTTTCAGGAGAATATAAATAAACTCTATAATTCATGGTTACTGTCTTCCCATTAAAAAATAGAAAGATCTACACATTTAAAAAAATATTTACAATAAAACTATGAAAGCAACAGGCAAATTTCTTTCCATCAGTTTTCTATAGAAAATCTTTATAATTACAAAATTGACTAAAAATCACAACAGATACCAAATCCTATTGCAACTACTGTTTATTTGCTATTTTTAAAAATGCTTTTGATTTAGAACTAAACATGATCTCACCCAAGAAGGAATTTCACATGTCTATGTTAAGATGTCTTTTTAAATACAACTGCAGAGATAATTCTGTTCTCCAAATCTATTATTATGAATATCATGCAAAAAAATAAAACAGAGATAAATGCTCAATGATGTCCAAATGAAAATTATTCCCTATATATGATATTTTCTAGTCTCCTATTTGTAGATATTAATGTGAAAAATTCTTCAATATATCAGTCTAACAATTCATTCAAGAAAAAATAAAAGGATAAAAATGTCCATTATTCAAATGGTAGCATAAAATTGTAAGACCAGTCTGTTGGGTACATCAGCATATTTATCTGGTTTAGAAACTGTAGAAAGTTGGGTCCAGAGTCAAATAGGAAGAAAATACTATGGTCAATTGTATTTGAGAAATTACACAGTACTTTCAATTATCCTTAGCTACTCATTGGACAAAAATTTTACCTCATAAATGCTATCCTAGGCATATGATCTGGCTATAAATGTTAGAATACAACAATCTCATAAGAATGAACTTTGTAAATTATGCAGAAACCATTGGAGTGACACATGAGGAGTGCAGTCTGAAGTATGCATTTTCAACAATGATCTTTAACTAAAAATGATGGAAATATATCATCAAGAAAATATATGATTAGAAAAAGAAGAGTCAGTCATACAATAATAGTAAGAGATAATAGATGATAGCTCAAATGTTGTTCTAGGCTCAAAAATTCAAAATAGATTTAAATGAAGTCCTCCAACTGATTAAGATGATGATGGTAGTTTTGGTGATAATTAATTATTATTTTTGTCATTACAACTAACTTTTATATAGTGATTTACAGTTGTAAAATACTTTACACATGGTATCTCATTTAAACCTTGCAATAAACATGTGAAATAAATGCTGTTATTATTCCCATTTTACAGATGAAGAAACTAAAACCCAAAAGGGACAATGATTTGCCTAGGGAGATATTTAACTGATTTAACTGGATACAAATTCATTCTGCTAGAGTCCAAGGCTAGGATCCATTAGGATCCATTAGGATCTAGGAATATAAGAGAAAAATTATTTAGCTTAGGAAGCATTCCCAGATAAGTTGCAATGTGCACTAATGAAAGAAATACTGAACCAATGAGATCACAGATCTATTAATGTGTCAGATATTGCCATACCCTCTCACCCTCTCTTTGTATGCCTTAGGGCCTAAGCTCAAGGAATTTTCATTTCTCTTTTCACATACTGAGGATCTAACTTCTATTTTTATTTATTTTTCCCATCTTCACTTTTATTTCTTCTGATCTTCTCTTTTTACCAATTAGTTTTAAATATCACCTCCCTTCTCTTTATTTCATCAACAAACTCAGATGTCTATACTCAAATTAGATTCAATGAAATTCAAAAGATACTTGTTAAGTGCCTACTCTCATCAACATCCATGTGGCAGGCACTGTGGTAGGCACAAAGGATATGAATAATAAAAACCATTCCTACTTTCCTGGACCTCAAAGTGGGGAGTAAATGCCAGGTTTAGCTGTGTCCTAGTTCATACAGTCGTGAAGCCTGTAATCAAATAAAATGTATAGTTTTTTCTTTAAACCTCTGAATCATTCTTTTTTCTTCTGGAAGGTTCTTATTTGCTCTCCTGTCTCTGATGCCTCCCCCCCCCCCCAATTTTTTTCTTGATGAACTTGTAGAAAACACAATGAAGAACATAACCTTAGTCTTTTAGCTTAAATGGCATCTATTCAGTTCCTCATGGATCTGGCTCCTTATGGATGCAGTATAAGGGTCTTTTGGGGTTTTTTTTACCTTTTACTTTATAAAATTCAATGATTCCTCAACCACAGCTTGAGGCATAGACTTTTCCATCCCCTGAGTCAGCTTGGCTTCTAGTATTTAGAGATCTACTCCACCATATGTTATTTGTTCCCTGCTGTTGTTGCTGCCATTATCTCATGGTATTCTGCCTTATCTTTCACTATCCATTTTTTTTTGTTTCCTCTTGTCACCAAAAATTCCAGACCTTAAGAATGTATTTTCTCATTTTCACTTTAAAGGTAAAAGAATATATTCAATTTTAGATATATGTAATTCAGAAAGGTAAAGCAATTAAACATGCACCTAAAATAGGACATTGTAGATTTTCACAAGGTATTATTTCTGTTCTCAATGACATGGTTATTCCAAAGCTAATACATACTGTTTCATTCTTGGTAACAGAGTCACTTCAAAAATTCTTGCTGAAACATTGCATTGTATTGCTGACAAAGTAAAAGTTCACAATGCTTAGGATACCATTTGAGATTCTCCACAATCCAACCCCAACCTGCCTTTTCAAAAGCAGTTATTTCATGCTATTCTTTCATATTCTATGTTTCAGTCAAACTGAACTGTTCAGGGTTCCCCTTACAGATTCTACTTTTTCCCATTTCTTTTCTTATTCAAGTTATTCCCTCTGCCAGTGATACCCTCCCACTTTAAACTTAGAAAAGTATTTGTTTAAATATACTCCTTGTTTGCTTTTTTCTTATCATAAGAAAACATTTCATCCAATTAATTTTTAAAAGACCTTGAATGAAACTATTTGAAATTATTTTCTAAAAAGAATTTAGATTTATAAACCATCTATCATGTTTCAACTTTTCCCCTGGATTAATGGTGCTTTTTTTAAAGAAGATTTAGATACATTTCTTTGACACATGTCAATTTCCATTTATTTTTCTGTGATTTGGCAATTTTGAAAATTTCAAACTTTGGGAGGGGCAAAAACATAAAATTAACTTAAGATTAATAAATGAAGTAGTATAATGATAACAAATGCACATGCTTAGTAAAATTTTTGTATACTATTCCGATGAATTTTTTTTTTAAAGATTAGAAAAATGAAACAGAGCATAGTGAATGTTTTGCTAGAGTATGGAGGAGAATGAGCTAAGGGAGACCATCAATTTAGGTATCCCAGTATTGGGATATCATTCGACCATAGGATCTGATCTTATACTATTTGACTCTTAGATAGTGTATAGTATGGAAATGTGTCAGAATGAGAGTGGTAGACTATCAGAGAGCAGGAAAGACACTGGGAGAACACTGGGACCCTAGAATGGAGGAAAAACAACAAAAGCAGTGCTGTGATAGAAACTTCATGAATGGAAAACTTTTGTCTTAATAGAAATTTAAGTGGCTGACACTTACAGACCAGGGTCCATCACAGGAGAATCAGGGTATAAAGTGTGAAAAAAATCTGATAGGGAGACAGTCTTAACAGCATAGAAATAAAAGTGTATTTATTAGAAGGAAGCCAGTATGAGGAAGAAGGAAAAACTATATCTATTCATACTCTTTAGGTACCAAAAGTGAAATGAAAGGTTATCAAAGAGAAAAAAGAGGGGTACAAGGGTTCTGAAGTGAAGAGGACAATCACAAAACCATTCATAATCTGGATGAGATAAAAAAATTGATTTGCCAAACAATGAGATTATGATTTATGAATCTTTATAATAGACTGAGAAGATCTAATCATAGTGTTTGTTCTTCATTTTCAAAGAAGACCATGACACTAAGGGAAGTGATGTCATTACAAGCAAGTAAATTGGATTTGAGTGAGGGGGATTCTGTGCTATGTCACCAGCCTCATTTTCTCCTCCAGTGGTCAGATATGAATTAGGAAGACTAGAGATGATCCTGGATATGAGGCAATCAGGGTTAAGTGATTTGCCAAGGATCACATAGTTTATGAGTCAAGCGTCTGAGGGCAGATTTGAAATCCCATCCTCCTAACTCTAAGGTCAGTGGTTTAACCACCATGCCAGTGACTACTGTCTACTAAATACTGTACTATACACTAAAAGATGGAAATATAGGATAAGGTCCCTACCTTCATGAAGTTTATAGATTAGATGACAGTCTCATACAAATATCTAAAATACATAATAATATATGACAAATGTATAAGAAAATTAAAAAGCTATAAAAGAGGAAATATCACTGTCAACTTTGGATGAGAGACTACAGAAGGTTTTGCTGAGGAAATGGCAGTTTTCAAATGGTGGGAAAAAAGGGAATTATAAGGGGAGAACACATTTCAGAAAAAAAGTATGAAAAAAAGACACAGAAACTTCTCTGAGCTAGATCTGTTCCATAACAATGGTAAACAATGTTGCTTCATAATGATATTCAAAGGGTCGGTGAACAAACTCCCCTCTGTAATTTCCACTGCAAGAAAGACATGATAGAAACAGAAATGATCAACTAAATAAAGATTAGACTTTTGAAACAAACCACCTCACAAAAAAAAATTAAAACTCTATAGAAAACAACGAGATAGGAGCAGCTAGGTGGCACAGTGGATAGAGCACAGGTCCTGGAGTCAGGACTACCTGAGTTCAAATCCGGCCTCAGCCACTTAATAATTACCTAGCTGTGTGGGCTTGGGCAAGCCATTTAACCCCATTGTCTTGCAAAAAAAACCCTAAAATATATGTGGAAAACAATGAGACATATTGAAGGCTGGGAGAGAGAGAGAGAGAGAGAGAGAGAGAGAGAGAGAGAGAGAGAGAGAGTGTGTGTGTGTGTGTGTGTCTTTGGAATTTATAAAATTTTGAAGAATAGAATAAATATAAACTTGATCACTATCACCCAGAATTAGGAGTTGTATTTTAATGTTTAAGAAAGGTTACTAATTTTAGACAAATAAAAGAACATTAAGGAAGTTTATGAGCTCTATTCAAATGGATTTTATGATTTCATTGATTTAGAAAGTATTTCCAATGATGCAGTCTGCAACTCAATCAGTCTTGTCCATTTTATGTGACTCTTGCTCATGTCCTCCCAAAAGTAGTCCCAACACGCTTGGATATTTTATTCTTTCTGTCATCTAGAGGATGTCATTGGAGAACTTTATTGATCCATCTACGATCCTTCAGTCTTGCTGTGTGATCTGCATACCTTCTATTCCAATCATACAAATTGTCAATGATATTTTTCACACCTGTTGTTAGAGTAACTCATTGGTTACAATGATATCTTGCATCTCAGACTGATATTCATATTTAGTTGTTCAGAGGCAATGGTATTCCATGTTTTGATACAATATGAGGCAATATTTGTAAAATATTAATATTGAAATTATGGATTTTCATGAGATTTTGAAGTGATTAAAAGAGCTTTAAAATTTCTGCAATGCAATTCAACTTGCTCTCCTATTCCAGTTAACTCTGGGTTTAATTCACTTTCCATCTGTATTCTCTGTCCTGAATTTACCTAATATTGAATGTTTGATATAGAATTCAATCAAATGTATGGTAAAATCTTGGATATATATGTATATATATATATATATATATATATACTTTATTAATTTTTTCTTTCCTGTTCAGACAATCAACATGAGTAATATGACTTCATAAACCAGTGAGAACAATGGAGAAAATAAGTTTTAAGTCAGTTGATGAAATAGCCAACTAAGCTAAGTGCTTTCAAGGGCATTAGATATTGATACCAGAAAGGACAATACACAAATAAAAATAGGAAATATTGGTAAAGATTTTTGTGAAAAATAATCTTTTTTATCAAAAATATTTCATTTGGACTCAGAACCTCAGTACTACCTGTACTTCTTAAAGAAATGGATGTGTCAATGCAGAAAATAAAGATGGGAAAATTGACAGAAAAGGTAACACAGTTTTGAAGAGAGAGAGAGATGCTTTTAAAGGTATCTAAAAGAGAAGAGGATACCAGAGGCATGGCCACAAAGTTTTCCTTTACTCTTATCACCCTCCCCCCCACCCTGCAAAGTAATCAAAAGACCATCAGCAAACTCTCCATTAAATGCTGACACACATTCACATACATATACATACATACATACATATGTATATATATGTTTGAGAATTATATGTAGTTATTTGTATAGACATATAATTTTATGAGAATATATGTATCCTTAAAATTGTGCCTATATTATTTGTATTATATTACATATTCATTTTATGTACATACAATCTATGTTGTACATATATAAGTTTATGAATATGTTTACATGTATATATGTATATATGTATGCAAATACACACACAATGTTGTGAAAAGAATCCTCACAGTTGGGCAACCTTGATAAGGACATCCAAAAGGAACAGGCATACTCTTGCAAGTCACATTACAAATTTACCATCATACAATTAGTGAAAGATAGAAAGCATGCAAGGTCCAATTGTGCTTATAGTTTGTTAAGTAGTAAAAAAAATGAAAATAAATATTTGATTTAATAGTGCAAAATACTGCCATAAAAATTCTTTTCTGATAAGGTATCTCTTATACATATGCCAGAATTCTCTAAGAGTACTTAAAAGCTGTAATAGTCAAGTTATACATGTCTGAAGACTCTCTCTTATTACACAAGGCATAAAGTAGAGATGCATGCTTATCAATGTTGTTTACCACCTTGAATAATTCATAATCCAAGTCAAAAAGGATATTTATTTCTTCCAGATGTTCCTATTTTATGGTGCTGGTGGCATCACATCCCTAGAAAATATTAGATTATCCTTCATAAGATCCATAATTACTCAATGAAGTTTGGCCAAATTATTCAGATAGTGAAGCTATTTGGATGAAGACTGCCTACTATTTAGATGTTAATATACCCTTGGATGGACAGCCTATAGAACTCAATTATCATTATCTAGAAATATAGCTTAGATAGCCATACAAAAGGACAACTGAAGATAAGGTGAACAAGATAGATTGTCAATGAGAAATTGAAAAGTTATTTTAGTGAATCCAAGTTTCTTCTTGATTTAAAGTTCTATCTTTTTGACACCCAGAGTCACATAATATTGTTTAGCTGTGAACCACAGAATCTGATCCCCTCATTAGAAATTGCTATTAAAATACACATAGAGAGGTATAGAGAACTGAATTTCAGCATCCTGAAATGTATTTCAAATAAGAAGTTGAAAAGAATTTTATCAATGAAACATAAAGTCAAAAGAGAAGATGGATCAGTTGAGTAGCAAGGATGCATAATAACACTAGAGTCTAAGTGTTGCAGTAGTTTCTTGTGACATCCAAAAGAATGACCACAGAGATACTAACACAGAAGGCCTTAGGCATTTTGGGTGCACTTACCATGGTATTTTTTTCAGTAGAATGCAGACATATTAGATGGATGGACAGGAATGAATGGATTTCATCTTTTTTCATTGGAGGGATTGCCTATATCAATAAAATTACAGAATTTTAGATAAAAAGAAAATACTATTTTGCACATATGTAATTGAAGGAATTCTTCATCCCAATAACATTTTTAAGCAAGTTACTGAGGACTAAAATGAATCAATATATGATAGATTCAAAATAAAACAAATTTAGGGATTAGATAGAGTTGTCATTATAGGATATAACATACCCATTTCAAAAATAATCCTTTTCATAGAATAATGGTCTGAAAAGACAATGGATCTGGCTCAAAATACATTCCTTGTGTTTGTTTTTAAGCTTGTATCTTGGAGAAATGTAGTTTCTGCAATGAAAGGAATGATATTGTTTTCTTAATTCAATATCATTCATTTAAAAATATTTCTTTTGCACATACAATATTCAAACACTTGTGCCAGATACTAAAGAAACAATAATTATAATTTATAATACCTGATCTCAAAGAGTATACCATCTAGTAAAGGAGAGATATAAGACAATTGCAAATAAGTACAGTATGTTAGAAGGTAGTGGATCTAGATTTTGGGTTGCAATTAGTAAAGGGAACACTCTGTAAGGAAACTTGCTCTACCAATACTTATCATTACCTGATTTACAACTTTTAGTTTTAGAAAGTTGCCTGAGGATAAGAAAAGCTAAGGTATTTGCCTAGGGTCACATGGTCAACATATGGCAATATGGGATCTGAACCCAGGTTTTCCTTACTCTAAGGCATGATTTCTATCCATGTATATCTTTATAATTCACATCATAAAGGCACAAATAGAGATCTTCTATTTTATTAAATTTTATATATGTTCATCAAATTTTATTTATTTTTAATTGAGGCTAGTGGGCAGCAAATAGATATACAAAAATATTTTTATTACACAAAAGATAACAAAAAAAGTAAAAAATGACATAGCAGTTTTGTCATTATCATGCTAGATGACACAGTAAATAGAGCACTGGCCTTGGAGTCTGGAGGATGGGAGTTCAAATCCAGTCTCAGACACTTGATAATCCCTAATTGTGTGATCTTGGGCAAGACACATAATCCTGATTGTCTCGCATCCATGGTCATCTCCAGTCATCCTGATTCATATTTAGCCACTGGATCCAGTTGGTTCTGGAGGAGAAAGTGAGACTGGTGACTGAGCACAGCACCTCTTCATTCAAATCTAGTTCATATACTTGTCATGGTCTTCCTTGAGAATGAAGGACATCATCATCACCATCATCATGTTAAATTATACTTAGATATATAGATATATTACTTGAAACCAGTTTTTACAGGTCTTAATTTATTCTACAATCCTTTTTCTTGTTCTTTTTTTAAATACAGTATTGAAATCTTCATGTTTGTTGATGATTTTAAAGTTCAAAATGACAAAGACATGTTTCTAATTAAAATTGAAGAATAAAGACACATAGTAGTATGTAATTCTAAAGAGGAAGAGATCATTTTCAGCTAAAGAGATTAGGGAAATTTTCTTTAAAAAAACAAACAAAAGTCATGATCTAATGTGATCTTCATGCCTAAAACAATCCCCTACCTGAAGATCTCTCTTAAATACTATCAACAACTCACATGTACTACAGATTTCCAAATATCCACAAAATATTTTTACTCAGATGTCCTCAATACCCCCATAAAAATGACTAGCAGCTATCTCTTTCCTTTCAGTGATAATGAAAAAAATACTTCCTCTTCTCTGTTATTTCTTTTATTGACTGACAAAAGTGAGAGCGAAGAACCAATACAGCATAGTGGAAAGAATGCTTAACACAGAACCATAAAAGTTCTGAATTTCTGCTACTTTTAAACTAAGCCTTGGTTTTTTTATAAAAATAGGAAAATTTGAAGGAAGAAGTTTTAGGTGAAACTTTGTGGATTTTCAGTATCTTGATTTTGAGGGGCCCTTGAGGTATTTAATTGGAGCTGTCCAACAAATAATTAGTGTTATGAGACTGGAATTCAGGAGAAAGATTAGGATTGGATACAAGCCTAGGAGTTATCTTCATAGAAATAATTAAACTTATAGAAACTGATAAAGTTACCAAGAAAGTAGATGTAGACATAAAGGAAAATATGGCCCAAAGCAGAGCCTTGAGGGACACCAGCAATTTAGAAACAGCACATGATCAGACAAAGGAAAATGAAAAAAAATGTTCTTATAGTTAGGAAGAGAAGCATGAAAGAACAAGGTAAAAAAAATATGTAGAGGCAAGAAAGCATATCCAAGGAGGAGAGAAGTTTACAGTGTCAAATATTGAAAAGAAGTTAAGAAGACACATAGATGAAGGAAAAGGACAATAGTTTTAAGTTTGTTTTTTTAAAAGATCATCAATAACCTTTCAAAAAAAAGAGTTTCAGTTTAGTGTGATGAGATTAGAAAATGAATTGTAAAAGTGATAATTCTATTTAAATTAAATGACTTACTTAGTGCTTCAACAATCAAACTTTTAAACAATTACTTTGGTGAACTAGAAAACATAATAATATGGAGGAACAAAAAGTCAAGAATATCAAGGGAATTAATGAAAAAAATGCAAAAGTAGGGGGCCTAGCCATACCAGATCTAAATTTTTATTCTAAAGCATTAGTCATCAAAACTGTCTGGTACTGGTTAAGAACTAGAGTGGTGGAACAGTGGAATAGATTATGTGTAAAAGAGACAGCAGGAAATTACTAGAGTAATTGACTGTTTGATAAACCCGAAGAGTCTAGTTTCTGGATTAAGAACTCACTCTTCAATAAAAACTGCTGGGAAAACTGGAAGACAGTATGACAGGAACTAGGATTGGAGTAATATCTCATACCCTATACCAAGATAAAGTCAAATTGGGTGCAGGATTTAGACATAAAAGACTATTATAAGCAAATTAGGAGAACAAGGAATAGTTTTCCTGTCAGATCTATGGAAAAGGGAGCAGTATATGATCAAATAAGAGATAGAGAACAATAATAAACAAATTGGATAATTTTGATTATATTAAATTAAAAAGTTTTTGCAAAAACAAAACCATGTTAGTCAAGATCAAGAGGAAAGTAGTAAATTGGGAAACAGTTTTTACAAATAATTTTTCTGACAAAAGCCTCATTACTAAACTATATAGAGAACTAAATCAAATTTATTAAAAAAAAAACCCAAGTCATTCCAAAATTGACAAATGGTCAGAGGTTATACAAAAGCAATTCTTGGACAAAGAAATCAAAGCTATCTATAGCCATATGAAAAATTGCTCTAAATCCTTATTGATTAGAGAAATGAAAATTAAAGCATCTCTGAGGTACCACCTCATGCCTCTCAGATTGATCAATATGACCAGAAAGAATAATGATCTATATTGGAGGGGATGTGGGAAATCTGGGAGACTAATGCATTGTTAGTGGAGTTGTGAACTGATCCAACCATTCTGGAGAGTAATTTTGAATTTTGTCCAAAGGGCAATAAAACTGTGCATACCCTTTGATCCAGCAATACCACTAATGGGTTTGTATTCTGAAGAGATTACAAAAAAATAGGATAAAAATTCCACATGTACAAAAATATTCATAGCAGCTCTGTTTATAGTGGCAAAGAATTGGAAATTGAAGGTATGAGCTTCAATTGGGGAATGACTGAACAAATTATGGTATATGTATTATGATGGAACACTATTATTATATAAGAAATCATAAGGGATGGGATTTCTGAAAAAAAAAAACTGGAGAGACTTGCATGAATTGATCCTGATAAAGATGAGCAGAACCAGAAGAACATTATACACATGAACAACAACTATTATGGACTTGCTCATTCCATCAGTGCAATAATCAGGGACATTTTAAGGGATTTGTGGTGGAGAATACCATTTGTATCCAGAGAAGGAACTGTGGAGTTAAAATGAAGATCAAGGCTTATTATCTTCAATTTTTTAAAGTTGTCTTATGTAATATGCAATTTTGCTGTCTCTGATGTTTTCTTTCTTCCTTTTGGATCTCATTCTTCTCTCACAAGTTCAGTTTTGATCTATGATTATCATGAATGCAAATATAAAGTATTGGATTGCCTTCTTTTGGGAAGAGGAGAGAGGCAAGGGAGGGAGGGAGAAAAAATTGTAAAACTTAAAACTCCCCTAAAAATGTTTGGTAAAAAATATCATTGTATGTAATTGGAAAATAAATAAACAATTATATAATAATGAAAAAAGAAAGAAAATTAATTGTAAGGCATTGAGAGGTGAGAAGTAGAGGCAAACCATATAAAAGCAAAGAGGAAAATAAGAACGAGGACTGACAAAAGAACCTAGGTTTCAACACTCAAGAGAGAAAAAGTTGAGTGTTATCAATGAAAGCAAGAACTTGAGTAGGAAGTGAGGAAATGATGACAAATAATATAAATAGATTTTTTTTAACTGATGTAACACACCATGTAAAATACCAGAATGGCATTGAACATAGCCATTTGGGAATTTTTGGACAAGTGAATTCAAGCCCCCCCCCCCCCCCCGATAATTTGGAACAACATTACTTCTGCAATATTATTTTCCTTCCTACTCCTCAACACAAAATATTCATTTCAATCAGGCAAATCTACTCTTCATACTCACAGTCTACCACTTCTGTCATCAAAATGTTCTCTGCCCCAATATCTGGAGTACTTTTTCTTTTCTTTTGTCCTTCTTTAAGTTTTACTCATAGTCTGAATGTAAATGGAAGCATATTATTTTCATTTTCCTTATTTTTTGGTGTGTTTTTTTCTTTTCTTTTCACACATGAGTAACATGGAAATGCATTTTACATGACAAAACAAATTAATCTATTTCAAAATGTTTACCCCCTTTAGGAGGTAGAGGAAAAAATGGAAAAAATTTGGAACTCATAATTTTTAAAAATTGAATGTTAGAACTTGTCTTTACATGTAATTGGAAAAAATATTATTAAAAAAAAAACAAAAAAAGTCTTGCTCATTTTTCAAAAACTTCACCAAAATCCATTTCAAGTCATTTCTCAATGATTCCAGTTCACATTATATCTTCCCTCTTTAAATTCATATTGTATTTATATATTTGGTGGTAGAAGTTGGGGTATCTAGATATGTAATTTCATTAGTATAGAGAATTCTTTGGCAAGATAAATCTTATTTTTATATGTCATCAATTCTTCTTTCAATTAATATTAGATACTTTTATGTACTCATCAAAAGGTTAGTGACTTCCTCACAGCCACATAGCTAATATACCTTAGAGGTGAGACTTGAATCTTACTGACGTTAGCTTTCTATCTACTGTCAGTCTGATTCCCATTTGTAGATACTACATAATTTAATACTTAAGTATTCACTGTTACTGTGTATCATATTTTTAAATGAAACTGAGACCCTGGAAAATGTTCAAAGGAGATTTAATTGGGTAGTAAAGAAAGTTTAAAACCACATATATGATTGAAAGAATCAAGGATATTTAGTCTATAGAAGAGAGATTTAGGATGGACATGATATATGTATTCAAATATTTGAAGGCTTGTCAATTGGAATAGTTAATAGGGGTCTTTTGCTTGGTCCCAAAAGGTGCAAAACTAACACAAATGGGTGGAAGTTTCAGGGAGACAGATTTTTGATTCAGCATAAGAAAAAGTTCTTTTATAATTGTCTAAAAATGGAAGTACTATTTCCATAGGTTTTTATTTTTAGTTTTTGCAAGGCAATGCGGTTAAGTGACTTGTCCAAGGCCACACAGCTAGGTAGTTATTAAATGTCTGAGGTCATATTTGAACTCAGGTATGCCTGACTCCAGGGCCAGTGCTCTATTCACTGCTCCACCTATCTGCCCCTATTTCCATAGGTTTTTTTTTTTTTTTTTTTGGTTTTTGCAAGGCAAACAGGGTTAAGTGGCTTGCCCAAGGCCACATAGCTAGGTAATTATTAAGTGTCTGAGACCGGATTTGAAACCAGGTACTCCTGACTCCAGGGTCGGTGCTTTATCCACTGCGCCACCTAGACGCCCCTATTTCCATAGGTTTTTAAGAATAATTTGAAAGACTACCTTGGCAGGGATCTTATTGACATGATTTGTATAGAAAATAGAGAATATGACTGTTGAAGACTCTTCCAACTACATTGATACACAGAAGTCTCCACAGGTAGACTGTAAGTTCCAAGAGTGTAGGGACTATGTTTTTTGGTTTGTTTGTTTGCTTGTTTTGTTTTTTTTTTTGTCTCCCATAACAATTCTCATTAGGGTAGACATAAAGTCTGGGCTAAATAAATTTGTTTAAGGATTGTTGATTTCACCTATGGAATTTAATTAATCCAACACCTTTGAATTTTTATTCTCTTTTAGTTTGCCTAGGAAAATATATCTTTAGAAAAACATGTTTTTCAAAGAACATAATTTTTATGAAAGTCTAAGCCTACTTTTGAAAGTTAAAGAAAGTATGGGTCAATATTAGAGTATCATGGGGCAGCTAGGTTGTGCAGTGGTTAGAGCACCGGGCCTGGAGTCAGGAGGACCTGAGTCCAAATTTGACCTAGACACTTAATAATTACCTAGTTGTATGACCTTGAACAAGTCACTTAACCCCATTGTCTTGCAAAAAATAAAAAAAAGAGTATCACCCACTAAAATATCTTATAAATTGGTTGTTCTTGTTCTTCAGCCCTTGTTCTTGAAAAGGATCCTGACATCAGGGTGGTAAGTGGAGTTTAATATGTGTGTGTGTTTACAGAACAGTAGTTTTTGATATGAGGAATTAGGATTAAGAGAAAGAAATGCATAAGAGATAACTTTTATAAAGTGTTCCTCAGATTCTGAAGGGTTGGATTTTTTTTTCTGTTTCTGTGTGTGTATGAAAATTTTGTTTTTGTTTTTATTTTTCTTCCTCTGGAAGGGGATAGTATAGTCCATAGCCAGTCTAATATAGTCATCCTATCTTATAACTTTAGACTTAGATTCATAAAAACCAAGCATAAAAAAAGTTAAAATGAAGGAATATACATTTAACATTATTTTAGCAATAATATTGGGTAATATAATCATATTTTAAAAGTCATGTATCTGCTACCAAATAAGAATGGATGGGTTGCTTTATTTATTTGTTTGTTTGTTTGTTTTTAATCTTAATATTAGGAGCAGAAAACAATTTCTGTTTTCATTTACCTGCAAGAACTGGTTACACCCAAGAGTCTTTACCCTTGAGAATAAAACAGTAATTATACTTTTGCTTTACTGTATTCTGACACCAAATTTGATCCATTAAGATCTATGTATTTTAGGCATAAAAAAAAAACCCTGTGTAATTCTGATTTTTTTAACTCCCAGGCTTAAATTGAAAAGAATCTTCTGGTCATCATTTACTTATTTCTAAGTAAAAATTTCCTTTTCTCATGCCTTTGTTTTAAAAGCAGACTGATAAATCTTCCAAACTATAATAGCTGGTTTTTCCTGTCATTTTTTAAAGCAAATGTATGAGACGATTATGAGAATACGTTAGCAGCTTCACTTTTGAAGTTGGTTGTCAAAGTGGCTTCAAGGGTTGGCAATCGTTTTGGAGACAAATAGAGAGATTTAAAAGCGTTTGCTTGTAAGCAATCCCATGCTCTTTGCTGTGATTTCATTTTGAAATGTAACCAGTTCAAGGGTTAAATGAGAGCAAAAGCAATCACTTCAACCATGTTTTTGAAGAAAATAAAACAGCTTGATACAAGCTAAATGAAGGGGGCCTTTGACTTAAAAGGAATGGACAGATAGAGAAAAAGGTCAGAAGATTAAATTTTCCCTAAGGGAAAAGTCTTTCTTTGGAATCATTAACCTCCTTCTAGGTCACTACTGAAAAAAACAGCAGGAAATCCTACTGCTCCTAGAAAGATGGGTGCCGCCCACACCAGGGCCCACTGACCTGACAAGGATATGGCAGACACAACTGTGCTTGCAAATTCCCCTTAGGGCAAGCTTCAATTTATAACCACAAGGTCTCCTTTGTGAACTCAAATACAATCATATGTTAATATGAATTTAAAATTCAATATTGTGCTGTTTTCCTTTGTTTCAGGATGCATTATTTTTTCACTTTTTTCAGTAACATCTCATTTATATAAATCTTTTTAATTGAAAATATGCTAAATGGTACCTTAAAATTTTTTTTGAAATATTTTTATCCAGATAAGGTACTTGATTAACTTGCAGAAGCCACTTTTTTGACATGTATGCTTGGATTTCTAAGTAATTTATATTTGGGGGCATAAGAGCATTGAAGTGGACTAAATTATTCCAATAATACATTAATTAAATCATTAAAAAGTTTAAAAGCATTAAAATGCAATTCATCAAAATAAACCTGAAGTGTGCCTGAGGAAAAACCAATTACCAAAAAAAGATTTCCCCCTTTTCAATCTTTTTCATTAAACTGAAAGCAATTGCATACCTAAATATTATGTTCTTAAGCAATATTTACTTTAAAGCTAATTTCTGGAACAGGTACAATTGATTTATTTCTTAAAATTTCCTATCACAAGTGAAAATAAAACTTTAAAAGTACTAACAAAAATTTAAATAATGAAACTGACTCATTAAAACAAATGAGGATTGGAAACAATACTTTTTTCAATGCATTGAACAGAAGAAAATTACAAAATAGGAATAATTGCTAAGAGGCTGGAAATTCATGGGTGCTGAAAAAAAGCAATCACTTAAGTAAATGAATTTTCTGATCTGTGGTGTCTTCAAATTGATCCAAAAAGAGAATACAAATAATTTTAGAAGTTATGAGAAAAGATAGAATGAAAAGTTCCTCTTTCCTAGCTAGCATAAATCAAAACCAAGCACTCCGTTAACTTAGACTTGGGGCTTATGCATTCTTTTCAAAAGTAATTTATAAGAAAAAAATTAATTTTAAATATTTTAAAAGAAAATGAGTCAATCACACAAATCTCAGAGAATAGAGGTAAACTAGATTCTCAAAGAGAGAGAATAAGAACATATTCTTTGTTGGTCAGGACTCTGCTGACATCATATAACTCAGAAATAATGACTGGCTTTGTTTTGTTTTACTGATATTCACAAGCACAGACACACAGACACACAGACACACACACAGACACACACACACACACACACACACACACACACACACACACACACACAACGAATGACCACTAAGTAAGGCACTTCCCTGGATGTAACCTGTTCTGTGCTACACATTGAATATGCAGGTAACAACTTCCCTACAGTTGTATAATGAGGAAAAGAATTGTATGCTCTGCTTGTTTTCTAGCCAAACTGCATTTCTGAAGCAGGAAATCAAAAACACATCACAAACCTTACAACTAGACTAAACACATTAAATCTGCTGATATTAGTAACTGTCAAGAGGCTGTCAACCTCATGGAGCAAGATCTCCTGACAGTTACCCACTCCTTTCCTCAGAACATAGGTTTTCTTAGACACTTAGCTGAGAATTGGCAAACTATTCTATTGTTGCTGGCATTTGTGAAATCTCTGAAATTCCCTACAGGTATTGTTCAAACCAAAATCACAAAAAAGGACACCTATAGATCTGAAGTGTGAAGAAAAAAATAGAAGCTTCAAGCTCTCACTTGGCAGGGGCCCCCCAAATGAGTCACCAAAATTCTTATTCCTTTCCTGGATCCTTCCATTTTCTGTTCTTTCAAAGTATTCAATTGTATATTCACTCAATAAACTTTAATCCCACATATATGTATCTTTTTTCTAGTTCAGTCACAATTTTTAAATTCAGAAAAATTTTTAAAAAGGCATCAAGACATTAAGATTCAAATGTTCTCTTGTTTGGGAAGGGGATGGGAGCCTTCAGATATTCATGACTAACTGCTTTGTTTAAGACCAATGTTTTTTTAAATCCATTTGGAGGATGTGCATTTCACTATCATTCATATAACTGTTAATCAAACATTTTCTAGCTTGACTACTATCATTAAACTATTTCTTTTAAACAATTCTAGTTAAAACACATTGATAGTCCTATCCCTTGACTTTTTTTGTTTGTTCATTTTTATAAGACTGAGGAAAACTATAAAAATACAGAAAATCTTCAGAAAAGAGATGCCAGATTCTAGGGTTCCTTTCTGACCTTCTACAACTCCATGACCTATCATTAAAAATATATATTAAATTATTGTTCAATGCTTTGATTATAGTACATCTACATCACTTCAAATAATAAAGTCCTGAAAATACTTAAGAAATTGTGAATAAAATGATTTTTCTCATCAAAACACGATTCGTTTTGCATACTGTCTTTACCTTCTCACTAACCATCTCCTCTCCCCAAAAATATATTCAAGCAAAAACCTGTTGTCATTTATTATGAAAATTTATGCATTAACTAATAGCATTAAAGGTGTGTAAAAATAATTTGCTGACATTATGATGCTGATGATATTTGATGATAGCAATTGACTTTATATAAATTATAGTTTTAAAAAGAAAAAACCTGAAGATTCTATGTAGAAAATTAAAATTTCAAAAATGAGTCAGCTATGGTGAAAGTGAAATAAAGCAAAAAGCCCTCAGAGTAAAATGTTTTATTTCCATTTATTATTTTCAGTGCTTTGCAGATGTGAGGGGCAAGTAGGAGGCTAATATATCTCACTTTAGCAGTACTAATTGTTTGCATTATCACAATAATCAAATGCAGCCATATTAATCTCTCTGGTTATTAACTTGATTTTTACACATTAAGATTTAGATTTAATCCCATGGGATCATCTATTAATGCTTTTAAAGTTGAAGGGTTTCAACAGTTTTAAGTTTTTTCCCTTCTTTTAGCTGCAGGCAGTAAAATTTGAACGTGTGTGGAGTTTTGTATTTTGCATTCCTAGGGGATTTTCAGAGACAGTGCTGTCAAGGACCATGAATCATGTTAATACATAGCAACCTCTACAGCTATTAAAATGTCTGCAATAATGTGATTATTTTAAAATGGAAAAACTAATATCACATGTGTTACTTAAAGATCAGCTATTCTTTTAAAGTCACTAGGAGAGACTGAATTTGAAAAAAAAAATTTAAATACTGTGTGCGTTCATGTGTATATGCAGTCCAAAAGTGAAAATGTATAATCTACCAAGAAAGAAAACTTCAGTTCTTTTAACAAAATATATCCTTACTCAGCTGGAGGTCAACAAAGCATTTAAATGGTAACAAATTCAAGATCAATAGGCATGAAAAACTATTTTATTTTTTTGGAGCAAGTTGTAGTGACAATGACCTACTGGAACATTCTATAGTTTTAAGCCTTTGTAGTCACAGAATGATGACATCCAAGCAAAAAACCAAACGTGGGCATGTTCTGATGAACTGTCAGTATGGAGCTGGCATTGTAGAGTGTCATTGATTGACTTAAAGCTCAGTTTTCAGAAATTTGCTACTCAGTTATACCTTAGAGTGAAAATACAGTAATAAACAACTTGAGGGAAATGTTATATACTATGAATGCCTCTTCTTTTTTGTGTTGCTTACAGAGAGGCATTCATTATCTTAAACAATATTCTGTGTTAATTATTTTTAAATTATAATATAAACTTGCAACTGTTATCCAGGAACCACATTTAACCAACAAAGTTACTAAAAATTACAACTCATTAACAAATATTTTTAAAGTGATTAATAATTCTGAGATTTTCAGGAAATTCTTTCTACTTGCTCCCTGAAATTTCTAGCATAAAAGAAAAACCAAGCTATTATGATGAATTATTTTTTAAAAAATACATGATTAATGGTAAAAAATCTTTTTAAAAAACCCTCCTCTCCCCATCTGCAAATGAAAACAGAATCAACTTTGGTATCGAAGCAGAACAGCATATCAAAAGGTTTGAAATAATATATATGGCAGTTTCCTGCTGAAATGGCAGAAAGGTATTAAGGAATGTCAAATTATTCTAGACCCTGAGGTACTATGGCACTTCTTGACACATCATTGAAGCAGTGTGGCATATCCTGAAAGATACTATCAGGAGGTCTTCTAGTTTCATCTTATCAGGCAAAAGCTTGCTTCACTTCCAATATAATTTCAATAGAGCTGTCAACACCACCTTTGGATTCTACAATTGATGGGAAGTTATAAGGTATACCTATTTTTCTATTGTCTGAGGATCAAAATATAGGAAGTATGGTTGGAAGTTAGGGATAAAGATTCTATTCTACATATGAATTCTACATATGAAGGAGTGATTGAATTACCCACAAACCTCTATGTGTAAAATAGCTTACTGCTCCCTTTCCAATGCTGAAAAAAAATCTTTCATAGAAATAATAAAAAGGTAAAAGAAAAAAACAAAAAATTAGCAGTTTAGAATTTTTTTAAATAAATGAGTTTGAATTACCTTAGTATCTGAGAAAAATGAGGTATTATTTTGCAAATCATGGGTATTAACGAGACAATGATAGGCAAAGCACAGAACTCACCTAAATGTAAATGTCAGGACACTTTTTTACACATCATATATTGATCTCAAAATGACTGTTGATTGAAACCTGATTGCTTCTAAAAGCAAGTACTGTGTAGAAGAATGTGTGTAACAGATATTCTATAACAAGGTCAAGTGATGGAACATGCGTATTTTAACTTGTGGAGACATCCAGTCCTTATTTCCAATCTGATTTTTTTTAAAGTAGTATTATTTAAGGGAAGAAACTAGAAAGGGAATAAGCATTGATATAGTATCTACTATGTGCCAGACACTGTGCTAAGCACTTCATAAATATTATCTAATATGATCCTCAAAATAGCTCTGAGAAGTAGATGATATGATTATCCTACAGTTGAGGAAACTAAGGCAAACAGTTTAAAAAACTTTTTCAGGGTCACACATCTAGTAAGTGTCTGAGGCAAGATTTGTACTCAGGTCTTCCT
The DNA here is from genome assembly GCF_037893015.1 of Macrotis lagotis. Classification (NCBI taxonomy): domain Eukaryota; kingdom Metazoa; phylum Chordata; class Mammalia; order Peramelemorphia; family Peramelidae; genus Macrotis; species Macrotis lagotis. Next base: position 450,566,858 of record NC_133666.1, on the reverse strand, counting down.
GACTTGATAAAATTTTTTTCCAGTTCCATGAATTGTTTGTAGATGTGTCATTTCTGTTCTGCCTACCAGTGATTGGCCAAAAACAAACAAATAAAAAACAATCCAAAATCTAATGAATATTTATTAAAAAAACTCTTGAAATTTTCTGAGAAGAAAAAGCCAATCCAGTCATAAGACTTAACAAAATGCCATGAAACTCCTCCATCCCCTTTATTGTGTTATATAAAATAACATATAAATGTAAGAATATGTTGCTGACTATGACAACTTGAAAGTAGAAAATATACAAAGAATCTGTAGTTCCTATTCCTTATTAGGAAACAAAGGACCTTGTCTGGACTTTATACTTTAATTATCCAAGATAATGTGATTATTTGTAGAAAACAGATTAGAAATAATTATTATAGAATATATATTGTTGGTTGGTTTTTGTCCTTCATTATTGAAGGAGACTAAAATAACTTCAATATGTTACAGACAAGTTACAGTGTGTCCAACTGTGGCTGATCAGACCAATGCAAGCTCAGAATGCTCTACACAGGTCAAGCACAAATAGTCCATGTGAACACCTGGAGTGGGTACTTTTAACTTATGCATCTCATGTTTCCTTTAGAGCTGCTTCAATTCTGCCTTGCTCATAGAGCACAGCACCCTCTCTGATGAGGGCATGCTGAGCAATCCTGTGCCAATGTCTCCCATGCTGCACAATCAGTTTCAAAGATTTTATGACAGACCTTCGGCTGTCCCTGTATCACTTCTTCTGAGCCCCCTGTGAGGTCTTGCCCTGTGTGAGTTCTCCATAAAATAGTCTTTTTGGCAACTAGACATTTGGCATTCGAAAAACATAGTTGGTTCACTCTCTGTAGTAACGTCAGAATGCTAGGCATTTTACCTTGAGAAAGGACTTCAGTATCTGGTATCTTCTGCCAGATGATCTTCAGACTCTTACTAAGCCAATTTAAATGGAAGCAATGCAGGTTCCCAGCATGGCTCTGATAGACAGTTCAGAATATACTGTTAAGTAATATGTAAAAGTAACTTTATCATTATAAATATATTTTATCTGACCAATTGTGAAATTTTGTGGTTGTCAGATGGAAGCTAGTCCCACAAATACTGAAGATCAAAAATACAAAAGGTGTACATTGAAAACCATATTTTTTCACAAGCTAGAAGGGTTTAGCTACTTGTATAGACTTCTTAAGTCATTGTAGCTTCACGCCTGTCTGTATTAAGCCAATATCACCATATCTCCTGAAAAAGAAATCACTTCTTCAATTGAATGTGTAGGTACCTAGAAGAGAAAATTAACATGTCAAATAATATTTGACTTGAATCTCCAGGGAAATGTTAGCAACTGCCCAGATCAGAGTAATCTGGGCATTCATTCGTTCAATAAATATCTACTTTTCATAAAGCACTATGCTAGGTTCTGTGGTAAGATACAAAGTCCAGATAAGACAGTATCCCTGCTCTCTTGTCACTTACTATCTAGTAGTGCTGCTACACATAGACACAAATAGCTAAAATATTTCATAATGGATAATAAGTGCCTTGAAGAATTATAAAACAAAATATTATGGTAAGTTATAAGGGAAAACCATGATCATTTAGGGATAATTAGAAAAGGCTTTGAGGGAAAAGCTAGGCTTAAAGAATGGAAAGGAATTCTTGCCTTAAGCTCATGAGACAAGTTCATTTTTCCAAGGCCACTCACAGGGCCAGACCTGAGGATACTGACCAATATGGATAGTAGTTCTTTCATAGAAAAAAATGGGGATTATTTCTTCACAGGTAGCAGTGAGTCATAGAAAATGTGCCCCAAGAGAGCAGGCTGATTACAGTGTCTCAGGTATGGTGGAGAAGCAGAGTGATAGAGGGTAGCACAGAATAAAGGAGAATGGTTTGCAAATACATAATGAGGCAGAGAGCATGTGTTTAGTTTCTAGCCTTGTTGCTAACCTAGAGACTATTGTAGATACCTAAATTGTCATGCATAATTTGGATGGAGGCAATGAGCAAGAGATGGGAAAGGTCCCCATAATGTTCTACAGACTCGTCATATCAAGAGAGAGAGAATCTGTCATAAAAGTTACACCACCTATTTTAGATGATAATATATAGTTACTTTGTTAACATTTTGTAGTTTCTTTTATTCTTCTGTTTATAGGTTAGAGTGAATTAACTTCATTTGCAGTTGATATTCACTGTTGTCATTTTTAATGGATGAGTGAAAAGAAATGGCCAAGAAAATATTTAAAATTAGCATCAGTAAATTTTATTTTCCATCTTAGAGGTTAACAATTAATAATGCACCTGATTTTCTAATTACAGATTGTAGAATTGACTTGCATAATCCTATCAAGGAGAGCAGGTGGGAAAAATCACGTTTTTAAACTTCAAAATAGTGGGTTCTTACTATTATTACTCAGCAATCTGTTGATTCACCTTTTGTTTATTCCCTCATATATTACCCAGAGTCATTGACATTACTAACATTTTCCACTTTCTTCAAATTCCTAGATACATTTCCTCATCTCTTTTCTTCTACTTTACTTGAAGGATGAAATCATTGAATTTAAGTTTAGGCCATCATCTCTTTACTCCTCCTCTAAATATCTGTCTCTATCCATCTTTTTTACCATTTCTATGACATTTCAACCCAATATAAACATTCCTGACCAATATTTTCTTACATGTATCATCTCTCATAATTAGAATACAAGATCCTTGAGGACAGAGACTGTTCTTGATTTTATATCATTATTTTTTATTATATAATGCTTAATACTGCTCAATATATAGGGAATGCTTAATAAATTCTCCTTCCTTCTTTCCTCTCTCCATACTCACTTATTTCCTTTCCTTCCTTCCTTCTTTATTTCTTTTCTTCCTATCCCTTTTCCTTCTTTTCAGAAGAAAACATATAACCTTTTCAACTTCTAAATTTTTATTTTTTTTCCATCTGCTTCCTCTGGAATTTTGTTTTAGTTATATTCATTCATCTTAACAAATTTAATTTATCTTTTACTCATTTTCCTTAAACTTCTCCTCTGGGGTGGCTAGGTGGCATGGGGCAGCTAGGTGGTGCAGTGGATAGAACACTGGTCCTGGAGTCAGGAGGACCTGAGTTCAAATCCGACCTCAGACACTTAATAATTACCTAGCTGTGTGGCCTTGGACAAGCCACTTAAACCCATTTGCCTTGTGAAAACAAAAAACAAAACAAACTTCTCTAATTAAAAGGCTATCTAAAATGCAACCTTACTTCCCCCTCTAGCTACTATTATTATAGGGGCTGAGTATGGAAAAAGCCTGAGGATAGAAAGGACTGGTAACTAGTCCATACCCACTTAACAGTAAAAATGTGTTAAAGTTACTGAAATGTGTATAAACATATTGTACTTATGTATATGTATACACACTATACTTAGACATATATATATATATGTATAGATTACATTAATGAATTAATGTCAATGGATTAGAGCATTTCTCTGAGTGCTAAGAATATTGCTATTGGGCGGCTAAGTGGTGTAGTGGATAAAGCACTGGCCCTGGAGTCAGGAGTACCTGGGTTCAAATCTGGTCTCAGACATTTAACAATTACCTAGCTGTGTGGCCTTGGGCAAGCCACTTAACCCTGTTTGCCTTGCAAAAACCTAAAAATAAAAAATAAAAGGAATATTGCTATCTTGGAGAAAAAATTGAGCCAACATGCAATTGGCAGCTGTGAAGCAGAAAAGGAATGGGCAGTGTTCAGAGATTAGTTGTACAGCACTGTATTTGTTCATCTGGATCAGAACACTCACAAACATCAAGCTTGGTTTGACAAAAATGATGGGGAAATTCAGAAGTTGTTAAATGAAAAACGAGAACTCTATAGGAGTTATCATTATTACTAAGAAGACAGTATTTTATTGCACCAAAAGTAAGTTACAAAGCTTAGAGAAGTAGAGGATAGAGAAAAGAAAGCAAATGAAATTCAATTTTATATAGTTAGTAATAATCCAAAATGATGCATTAAAGGCATAAGATATGATGTATCTCAATTACTCAGTGCTGATGGAACCCCATTTGCTAATGATAGGGACACAACCCTAGAGATCTGGGCTGAAAACTTCCATAGTGTTCTTAACAGACCATCATCAATCAATGTAGAAGCCATTTATATCAAGTTGAAGTCACTCTGTTCCTAGCTGAAGTTCCAACTGAAGAAGAGGTTTTGAATGACATTAGGCTCCTTTCATATGGAAAAACATCTGGTACTGATTCTATTCCCACTGAGATTTACAAGGTGGGGGGGGGCAGTTCATTGCTCATAAAAAAGCTGACTGAAATTTTCTGGGTTATATGGCAAGAGGAAGCTATCCTATAGGAGTTCAAGGATGTCTCCATTTTCTATCTCTAAAAAGATAAAGAGAATAGATTGTCTTGTTATAATCACAGGGTTTCTCTCTCTCTCTCTCTCTCTCTCTCTCTCTCTCTCTCTCTCTCTCTCTCTCTCTCTCTCTTCCCACCTGGAACACTGTGATCTTCCTGAGAGCCAACGTGGCTTCAGAAAAGGCTGAGGAAGTATCAATGTGGTGTTTACTGCCTGGCAATTCCAAAAAAATACCAAGAGCAGAACGAAGTTCTATACACAGCATTTATAGAACTAACCAAGGCCTTTGAATTGGCAATGAAGGAGAGTTGTTACAGTATCTAAAAGTAGGTGCAAATTCAGGAAGGCGATTTTTGGATAGCAGAAAGGCCTGGCACTAAGCAGTAAAGTTCATTTCCCAGAATGAATGAGTAAACTAGTCCCCTTAGTCCTAGGGAAATTAGAGTTTCATGAAAGGCATCAAAGTAAAAACTAAGAACTGCAGAATAAGACACAAAACCATTTATTTGAACCAGGATATAAGGCAGTGTTTGGAGATTAGGTAAAAGATAAAAAACCCTATATCTTCAAATTTAGGGCATGAAGAGAATGAAATCAGAAATAAGGATGACAATGTTGAGCTAAATAAACTATAGGTCCAAGTGGCTAGATTGGTCCTAGAGTCAGGGAAGAGTAAAGCATGGAAAAGGTGAAATGTTAGATAACACAGACTATGGGAGCTAGTAGAGTTGAGTCAGTGAAAGTAAGTCCAATTAATCATAACTGCTTATTTTTCTCTTTCCTTTTATGGACTACATTCTCACATTAGTGGTCTCCCACTTGATAAGCTATTTCTATATACCATAAGGATGACGAGAGAAGGGGCTTAAACCCATGTGGTGGAGGAGTAAATTTGTATAATTGTGATTATAAATTTTGAAGTAAATATTCCTTTGTAAAAGCTAATCTAGTTGTTAATGGTGAAATGGAACCATGTTGCAGGGAAATTCCTCTTCACTAAGTAGGGAAACTCTATTCCTGGGGCTGGAGTCAGTTGTGAATCTAAATACCCCCCCCCCCACTCTCACTCAATACTCTTAAGAGTAATGGAGAATCCTACAGGAAGAGAAAAATCTAATTCCAGGTCTTCAGACAGTGGGACCTGGGTGGTCTGTGTTATAGTGTCTTTTCCCTCTTTTGTATTTTCAGTTCTTAGCATAGTTTAGGGCAGCTAGGTGGTCCAGTGTATAGAGCACTGGACCCTGGAGACAGGAGGATACTTGACACTAACTAGCTAACTAGCTATGTGAACTTGTGGACTTCCTCTCATTCAAGGTCATCTCCAGTCATCCTGATCCATTTCTGGCCACTGGATCCAGATAGCTCCAGAGGAGTATGTGAGACTGGTGACCTAACACAGCATCTCCTCACTCAAATCCAGTTCATGAGATTGTCATGGCATCACCTCTCTGATGTTATGGTCTTCTTTGAGATCAAAGGACAAAACATCACCTTAGCATAGTGCCTGGCACATCATCAGTGTTTAATAAATGCTTATTGACTGACTGACTACTGTTTCCTTTAGCCCCTCTAATCTGAGTAGTTATTTTAGATAGAAGATGCTTTGTCTTAAGATGCACAGGAAAGAAGGATGTTCTATTGAGAAGGAAGTTCTTCGTATTCTCCTAATAGCAAAGATTTTATCTAGATTTAATTATGTCATGGAATTAATTCTGCCCTTCATCAATTCTATGTTCTTGTTCTTCATATTAAACCATCTTTGCATTACATCATATTGTCTCCAATTTTATCAGAGGTGCCCCAAATAAAATGGGTTGCTTCAGGAGATATTTGCATCCCAATCATTGAATCCTATTCATCCTGAAAAACAAGTTAAAGAAGTTATTAGTTGGACATTCTGTTCAAGTATAGCTTGGAATGACTTATCTCTGAAGTCCCCACCAACCATGAGATTCTTTGATTCTGTGAAATTAAGCACTGAGGCAAGGACTTAAACCCAAGTTTCCTGGCTTTAAGATGAACATTCATTCAATTGCCTTTGTGATTCAAGAACTTTCAATTTGCAATGATGGTTTGAGGGGATCATGTTAAAAATTATTTAATGGAACATTAAGCAGAAATAATTTTCTACATTATAAATACTTTTCCCTCTGTGACAATAAACATGTGCATGTCTGAAGCATTGTAGGTTTATTTTTGTAGTAATTGAAAACCATCATAATCATGAGCACAATAGTTTTGATGAAGTGATGAGGTAAACCAAACTCTGACCACTTCTAAGTAAACTCAGTATGTTCTCAAGTTTCTCGATACTGTAACCAAATTGTTTACAAAGCACTTTGAGGGTTCAATATTGATTCCCCATGGATGATCAGAATTATGTACAAACCCTCCTTTGCATTATGCATGGTGCAACAAAGTTGTTAACTCACTCCCTTCTATTACTCTCTAACCACATATTGCTAGTTATGTAATCATGTGATTCAAATATTACACATATTTGCAGTTTTTATAACATAAATGTAAGGCTATTTGAAAATTATGATTACTAGACATAAGTATTGTGAATCATTTTTGAAAACTTAATAGACTAGTTTACAGAAGTTCTGCAAAAACAAACCATATGTTACTTCTCAATTCTATATTAAAGATGCTTTCAAATTTAATCTTATTCTCTAGTTATCTTACTATTCTTCTAAAAGGGAGATTTCCAAATGAACTAGTTGACAATATTGGTCAGTTATTCAAATAGTAAAGTTTTGTGATTGTTAAGGTAGTAAGTCAGGCACCTCTGAAGAAATTTTTCCCTTATAAAGGTGGGTTTATATATGAACATTATTTAAATGATACAATATGGGCAACCAAAATTTAAGTGCATTTATAATTTAATATAATGTCAGTAGTAAAAAAATAGATATATTAAAGCTATTCTTTTTGTCAATTACATAGGTGGCTAAAAAATTAAACAAACTAATTTCTATCTCTCATCAACAGAACTTGTAAAATTCTTCCGTTTTCTATCTCATATTTGTGTGAGTGAGCATAGGATATATTACAAAATATAAGAATAACTACATAATGAAACATATTTAATACCATATTTACCTAGAATGGAGTCAAAGATTTATAAATCTTTGTTTAAATATAATAATCCTACAGCAAAATTAAGTTTACATGGAATTATTATATTATGAAATATCTTCCAATAATAAATTGTCATTAAAATGTTATTTATATTTTTAAAAATGTATAACATATATTTAATATAAAATTATTTCAGATTATAATAATTATGAGTTCTTATTGAATTAACTTAAAATTCTTGCAGAATTTCCCTCAAAAAATATTTGTAATTATGTTACAACTAGACTTTTATTGCTTTACATTAGAAGTTTTCATAATTATAGGTAGAATAATATTTTATATTTATAATTATAATTTTTAAATGTAAATTTTATTAAATTTATTTATTTTTCCAACTACATGCAAAGACAGTTTTCAACAATAATTTTTTGTAAAGTTTTGAATTTTATGCTTTTCTTCCTCTCTCCCTTCTCTCCCCCTTCCCCTGACATAGAGTAATCTAATCATATATATGATAAATATTAAACTTATTTCCCTATTGATCAAGTCGTGAATGAAGAATCAGAACAAAAATAAAAAAACTATAAAACAAAAAAATTAACTGAAAATGTTTGCAATCATACTCTATAGTTTCCTCTCTGGATATAGATGGCATTCTCCAGCATAAGTTCTGTAGAATTGTCCTTGACCATTGCACTGCAAGCTGAGCAAGTCCATCAAAGATGATCATCACACAATATTGCTATTAATGTGTATGATGTTCTTCTGGTTCTGTTCACTTCACTCAGCATCAGTTCATGCAAATCTCTCCAGGCCCCTCTGAAGTTCCACCCTTATGATTTCTTTCTTTTTTCTTTTTTTTTTCCAGGCAATGGGGTTAAGTGGCTTGCCCAAGGCCACACAGCTAGGTAATTATTAAGTGTCTGAGACCGGATTTGAACCCAGGTACTCCTGACTCCAGGGCGGGTGCTTTATCCACTGTGCTACCTAGCCACCCCCACCCTCATGATTTCTTACAGAACAATAGTACTCCATCACATTCATATATCACAATTTGTTCAACCATTCCCCAATTGATGAGCACAATGCAAATTTTGGTTTGGAGTTTTGGGGGATAAAAGTTATTGTAATAGTTATTATAAATCTTTTTTAAAAGCTATTAATCACTTTTAGTGTTCACAATACTTTTTTGTTGATGTTGTAAGGAGCTCACAGGACAATAACAAGAACAAAAAAATCTTCAGGACAAACTGTACTACCTCACCCTACTTTAAAAATAAAAATTTATATGAAGCTTCTTTGACATCGGAGACATCCATGCCACAAATTAGCAGAAGGTTAATGCAAGTGATTTCTGGGACACTTTCATAAATGGGAAAATTTCATTAAATTAGCCATCTTACCCCCTGGCATTAAAATAAGTTCTATATTATATGCACATATCCAAGAGAATAAATAACCATTTTCCAAACTAAATGAAGATAAAGAATAATTATTGGCTACCTGCATTTGAATATGACATTAAGCAAATCTTTTTCTTAAATTTAGATTTGTTCCATTTCTGAGTATCAATAGAATAACTCATGACTTAGCAACAACATTCATTTATTGCAACATGCCTTACAAGTCACTGTATGAGTGACTGCCTCTGGTACTGCACATGTCTCTTTAATCTCAATTTGGGAAGAAAGGACAATGAATGGAAAATCCCTGGTAATGCAATGACACCCCAATTTTATAAAAAAGGGATAAGAGAATCTATTTATGTGTATGCCATAACATAATCTCTTTAAAGGTCTATGTTCCAACTGATGTCTGATGTCGCCTTGGCGTCACTCAATTCAAGGTTGGGGAAGGAAAGGAGGTGAAAATTGAAATTAAATGGTTGGCATAGTAAGGCTCCAGACAACTCTTGAAAAGCAGCTAGGCACCGGAGCCTCACATAGATCTCAGAAGATTTTTCCCTATTGCACATATGTCAGTGTATATATTTAAGATAACTAGATATTTCAGAGCTTTTATGAGATATGGAATGAAAGATATGCTTTCAAATATCTTACTAAATACCCATTTATATGACATATTATAATGACTTTAAAAGTATCTTTCTGGTTTACTAGGTCAATTAACCATAATTTTTAAAATCTCTAAATATGTTTTTGTATGATTGACTGTTACAATTTGTTGAGTGATTGCTCCTACCTTTTCACAGGGGATTTGCATTATCCTTTCTGCCTAAATATCACTTAAAAAAACTATAGAAAATGAATAGCAATAAGAGATGCAACATAGGATGTAGATTTCTTACTTTTTATGGAGTTAAAGTGAGATGAAAAGGACTTAGAATTATAACAAAAGGAATTTAGGTTTGAAGTGAGAAAAATACAACTTTCAAACTTCCTTAAACCCCTGAAATCTTGCTAATATGTCCACCACTAGAATGATACTATTTTCATTTAAATCACCACCAGTGACTGCTTTCATTCCAAATCCAATGATATTTTCTGAATATTCACCTTTTTTTAGCCCCTTTGCAGCATTTAATATTGTTAATTGCCCCCTCCTTAAAATTTAATTCTTACTTGATTTCTATGATACTCAAATGCATAGAGAATGCTTGACTGGAAAAAGTAGGTTTTAGTAAATGTTTGTTGATTGACTGAATGACTTTTGGGGTTTTTGTTTTGTTTTGTTTTGCAAGGCAATGGGGTTAAGTGACTTGCCCAAGATCATACAACTAGGTAATTATTAATTGTCTGAGGCAGGATTTGAACTTAGGTCCTCCTGACTCCAGGGCTGTTTCCCTATCCACTGTGCCACCTAGCTGCCCCCTATGACTTTTTTTATATCTACTTTTACATTATTAACTGCTTTTTCTCAGCCATTATGGGCTTGCCCTATATAACTCAGTTCTTGATCCTCTATTATTTCTCATATTGCTTATCTGCTCTCCCAACTATAGCCATTATGTCTATACTCATAATCTTTATGGTTTAGTTCCATATTTTTTTACCTGTCTAAACTCAATTACACTTAGATGACTCACTAGCACCTCAAACAATACTACAATTAAAATATCTAAAATGTTAGTTCTTTCCTTTACTTCCCAGGAAGTAGAACTGCAATCATTAAATTTACCAAACATTTGAAACAGAAAATGAACACAACATTACAATATATAGCTCTATCAATGTCATGAAAAGTTGCCTGAATCTCTTTTCTTTCTTTTTTTTTGGGGGGGGGGGTTGCAAGGCAAATGGAGTTAAGTGGCTTGCACAAAGCCACACAGCTAGGTAATTATTAAGTGTCTGAGGCTGGATCTGAACTCAGGTACTCCTGACTCCAGGGCTGGTGCTCACTGCACCACCTAGCCACTCTCTGTTTTCTTTCTTGTAGAACAACTTCCTAATCCATATCTAAGCCACAATCAATAATATTCATTCTGAATATCAAAAAGTTTCAAAATGCTGCAAAATCCACAGTCATAGTCAATTTTTTATTTTTTATTTTCCAGGGAAGGCAGCACTATTCACAGTAAAAGTTTTTATCAGGATAAAGAGTTTAGAACCTTTTGAAATTTGTTTTCAGGAATAGTAGTATACTGTCAAGTAGATGGTATACTGTCAAATGCACAGAAGACTCTGAATTTCATAACTTTATGTCCTCTCCACCCTGTCTCCACCAAAGAGAGATGAATAATGGGACATTACTAGAATAGAGGCCAAAGAGAGAGTTTTACTTCTAGAGAGTGTGAGGATTGATCAACTACAGGTGCCAATAATCACATGTTGTGTTTATATTTTCATTTGCAAAGCAGGGGAGTGTAGGTTTTTTGAGATAATTAAAGTTTCTATAGTTTTAACAATGCATCTCATTCAGTGGTCTCTGCAATATTTTGGGATTAGACAGTCAACATAACATCAACCAAAAAAGAAGAATGCATGGCAAACTTTACCATCTATAGGATTCCCTCTTACACATAGATTATGCTGTACATCTTCTTCCATGATAGTGATGAACTCTTTAGGTGAACATACATCTTCCCATTTGACACTGAGGATTATTAATCTTGTTGGAGGAGGGATCTTAAAACCATATCATTTTATTCTAGGAAATAAAACACATATTTTAAATTTTTTTCAAAAGACAACAAGTAGAGCAGAGCCTAACATTCTTTGCATTTTGACGATTGTATGAAGATGTGACCTGCTAAATAACCTGGTAGTTATTTTTTCCCATACTTCCAGCAAGTATACATTTGAAATATATAGATTCGTTCAATAAAGATATTGTAGAAAAGAAAAAGTAAATATACTGGTTAATATAATAATTACTATTGTCCTCCTATTCAACTTTTTTGGGAGGTAACAATGACATCTATATTTTTCTCCCATCAGTAAGTATCTTCTCCTTTTTCAGATATCTTGATCCCTCAATACCCTGAAACTGTCATTTTTTATGTGTGCTTAGTCAAATGTTCAATAAAATTATGGTTTTCTTTAACATAATCATAAGCAGCTTGATTTGAACCCTTAATGATAGATCTATAAACTGACATAAGTTATTGAGTGAGATTATGGATTCTTCCAGAAAAATCTGTCAAAATAGGATATGTTTGGGAAAAATATTGAATCATAACTGTATAGATCAAAGTGCATCCCTAGGTGAACTTTATAGATGAAATAGATGCTCTCTATTTCAGACTCCTTTCAGTTACAGAGATCCATATACATTAAAGGGTTTGTCCACAGTCACTTAGGAAGAAAGTTCCAGAGGTAAGATTTGAAGTCAGTTCCTTTGACTTTGAAGTCACTGCCTTTTCTTCCTATTGTACCATGATGCCTTTCTAGGACTTTTAGAAGTTAAAGATCATCTAGTCCAACCCTCCCAGCACATTTTTTTACAAATGAGGAAACTAAGGTCCAGAAAAATTAAGTGATTTATTCAGGATCAAAATGATGTTAGTTGGCATTGGAATCCAGATTTCCTGACTCCCTTGCCCCATATTCTTTTACAGCATCTGGCTGTTCTGACATTTTTAATTGTCTTTGATAATTTGACTTTAATTTGATCTGAAAACATGGGAATAAATTTGATTTAACTCAATAAATAGTATTAAGCACTTAAAGCTTCCAAGACTATATGTAGGATGGTGGGTGACTGCTTGTAGTCCCTCTTAGTCTTCTCTGTTGCTGTAAAGACACCATGATTCCAGGTTATCTCAATTTAAAGAAATGTTAATATTCTAAGACATTATTATTTGAATGATCATATCAAAATCAGCATTTCTTCTACTGGAAAAGATTCTTGGTTACAAATGTTAACAGACGTTCAGTTGGTTACAAAGGGAGATGATGGAATCTTTATCTCTGGAAGTTTTTGAAGATAGGATTGTATACCATCTGACTGTCTGATTTCAAGTGGTGAGAATACTCCTTGATCTCCATAAGGCCATTTCTGGACCTATGATTTTATTTACATGTCATCTTTTTATTACCTAACTCAGGAGGGCAGGAGATAGATATATGGCTCTATTTCCCTTTATATAAATCATCAGAGGTTACATTAGGTGAATATCTGGGCAGTAAATAAAAAATATAAGGGTGAGATAGATTCAGAGCAAGGCAAAGAAAACCCCAAATGGGGTCACAGAATAGGAAAGAACTAAAATAATTGAAACAACTGAATAACAACAAAAGTATTAGTATAAAAATAGTTTTAACATCACAAACCCCTTGAGAGAGTTGGAGGAGACTCTTAGGGATTCACGAATACTTCAAAAACTGCTAGTCTAGTAGATAGAGGGCTGGCCTTATATTAGGAAGATACGGGTTCAAGTCCTATATGTGATCCATACTAACCATATGTCCAAAGATAAATCATTTAACTTCTGGATATCTTTTTCGAAGGCTATAAATCACAAAGAAATGACTTGTATACATTCATATAGGGAATTTCTGTACTGGAGAGTTTCTTCACAAATGGAACCATAGATTTGATACAACAAAAACAAAAATGAGACATTGATGCCTGTTTGATTTAACAATTAAATTTCATTTTAAAATGGAGGTGACCAAAAAGACAATTAAAAGACACACAGGGGCTATAAGTAGATGTTAGGATGTTCATCATATTCATGATTGGGTGTATGCATGCTCTATGCTTACCTCTAGATATATTATTAATGATGACTTCCAATTAGATGGCAAAGTAGATAGAATGCTGGCCCTGGAGTCAGGAAGACCAGAGTTTGAATCCAGTCTCAGACTCTAGCTGTGTGACCCTAGACCCTCAGACTTTAGATCCTAGTCATTTAACCTCTTTCAGTTTCATTTTACTCATTTGGAAAATGGTGATAAAAATAGCATTATGTGTGAAAATGAAGCACTTTACAAAATATTATATAAATGTTAGATATAATGATGATGATGATTCAAGAAATATGAGAAAACATCATTACATACCTATGAATGCAAAAGGAAGTATATAGATTATCTACAAAATAGAAAAGCAACCAGGGAAGGCTTTAATTTTCTGTAGAAATAGTGCTGAACTCATGGAATTCTGAGTATGAATATCAAGACAATGAATTACTGTCTGTGTGACTTTAGGTACTTAATCTCTATTTCCTTATATGTAAAATGAGGTAGTTAGATTGAATGATTTCTAATTTCTTTTCCTGTTTTAGATTTAGGATTTCATTTTAATTTTCTTTTGAGAATTTATAGGATATGAACAAGAATCACAGGGTTAGAAAATATGAATTCACTGCAAGCTGCTTGGGTGATAGGAGAATACAAGGAGGGGAGGGGAACAGAGCCATCAAAGTTTCAAAGAAAGGGATATATGGCAAATGAAAGGAAAATAAAATAAATAATAAGAAATGAATATGAAAAATAAGATACCAAAATCCTTAGTACAACTAAATGGCTTAAAAATCAGAAATTGATAGCTTTTATTAGTAGGAAATGATATTAAAGAAGAGGTATTACCATTTGTTTTGTTCCTAAGATACAAAGGTACTTCTGTACCTAAGGACCATGAAATTTTTCCTTTTGACTTATATTTGATGCTGTACATCTGTGTTGTGCTCTCATTAAGGTATGAGCTCCTTGAGAACAGGGATGTTGTTCTTCTTACTCCAATATTTTATCCTTTCTTGCCCTCCAGAGCTTATATTCTAATGGGGTAATATAATACAACTGAATTGAGGAAGGAGTTAGTACTGATGCAGGTTTCATTCACATTCCAAAAACAGTTGCCTCAAACGTGGACAGGATAATTGTTATGAAATCAGACTCAAAATAAAAGGCCTCACATGTCTGAATCTGCTATTAGTTTGCAGAGATAGAGTAAGAGTATTGAAAGGAAATTAGGGCAAGATACTGGAATAAGAGAAAAAACTGCCTTACATTTTGTTGGAAAGATCATTAAATTGCACTGCTGAGTGGTTCATGTGTAGCAAAAGAAAGTGAAAGAGAAGTCACCAAAACCAAAATTATTCAGTGCTTTGCAATACTGCAAAGATTTGCATCACCATCCATCATTATCATCATCATTGCCACAATCACAACACTATAATAATTATCATTTTACAGCACTTTTTTTTTCAAAGTGCTTTATAAATATTATCTCTTCTTACCTTCCTAACAATTCTGGAAAGTATGCACTATTGTTCCCAATTTGCACAGCTTTCATCTGGGAAAGAAGCTCCAGTGGAGAAGAAGTCAGCTATCTTCATGAACTGTCACACACAAGTCAGGTAAATCAATCTAGTTAGAACAGCAAAGCTTCCTTGGGGGAGAAACAGGAGACGAGCAAGACAGATAAGTCAGACTACCACCACCATGTTGACTACTATTTCCCCTCTGTTCCTGATGGAGAGACCCCAAGACCATAGATACAAGAACTTTGGGAGCATCAATGCTTCCAATCCAGTGCCCTGTAACATTCCTATGAAATTGCAGCCTGACACCTATTCCTGAAATTGCTATGGTTATAATTACCAGAGAACCGGAAAAGAAAACTCTTGCTACCAAAGTATTTGGCATTGTCAGATGATTCAGCATCTGAAACAGATATGATTTTCTTAAAGGAAATGGAATGAAAAAGAAATGTTAACATCTGCTTTGCTTCTGCACCCTGAGGATCTTGGGACTTTTCCATATGATGTTCAGCTGAAATTTTCCATATGGGATTGTTCCCCCAGAATGATATGAATTTCTTGAGATCAGGGACTGTTTTGCTTTTCTATATGTCTCCTCAGCATGTAAACAGTACGTTGAATATAGTAGGCCCCCCAAAAATTCTTTATACATTAATTTATTTATAGATGAGGAAACTGAGACTGAGAGAAATTAATTGATCTTACTAAGATTATACTATTAATAAGTGTCTGAGTCAGGATTTGAACTTGGTTCTTCCTGACTCCAAGTTCAGTGTTACCATTGTAACACCTAGCTGCCTATTTTTTTCTCTTTATTATTTTGTTTTATTTCTCAATTACATATAAAGGTAGTTTTCAATATACAGCTATTTACAAGTTTATGAGTTCAATATTTTTCTACCACCCACCCTTCTTCCTCCCCATGGCAGCAAACAATCTGTTAAAAGTTGTACATATACAATGGTGTTTAATATATTTTCATATTAGTCATGTTGTAAGAGAAGAATTAGAATTGAGAGGGAAAAAAACCATGAGAAAGAAAGAAAAAACATAAAATAAGCTTTAACTAGAATGCTTTACTCTGTATTGAGACTCCATAGTTTTTTTTTCTAGATGTGGATAACATTTTTCATAGCAGGTCTTTCAGGATTGTTCTTGATCACAAAACAGCTGAAAGGAGTTGCATCCATCATAGTTGATCATCTCACAATGTTTTTGTTAATGGGTACAATGTTCTCTTGATTCTGCTCACTTCACTCATTTCACTCACCTCACATGAACATCAGTTCATGCAGGTCTCTGCATGCTTTTCTAAAGTCAGTAAATTCATGATTTCCTATAGAACAACAGTACTCCATAACACTCACTTGTTCAGCTGTTTCCCAATTATTGAGCATGCTTTCAATTTCCAACGCTTTGCTACTATAAAGAGTTGCTCTAAATTTTTTTGTACATGTGGAACTTTCCCCATTCTTTTTATAACTCTTTTGGAACATAGACCTAAGAGTGGGATTGCTGAATCAAAGGGCATACACAGCTTGATTGCCCTTTGAGCATTGTTCCAAATTGCTCTCCAGAATGGTTGAATCAGTTCACAACTCCACCAACTAGTTCACAACTCTACCAACTAGTGTCCCAATTTTCCTATATCTTGTCCAACATTAATCATTTTCCTTTTATTTTGTCACCCTAACCAATCTGATAGTTGTGAAATGGTACCTCGAAGCTGTTTTAATTTTCATTTCTCTAATCAATAATGATTTAGAGCTTTTTTATATGACTATGAATATTTAATTTTTTCATCTGGAAAATTGCCTTTGACAATTTATCATTTGAGAATGATCTGTAATCTTACAAATTTGATTCAGTTCTTGTAATATTTTAGAAATGAATCTATCAGAAAACTTAGTTGTGAATTTTCCCCCAGTATTCTGCATCCCTTCTATCTTGGTAGGATTGGTTTTATTTGTGCAAATACATTTTAAATTTAATATACTTATCATTCATCCATTTTGCAATTTATAATGTTCTCTATCTTTTGTTTGTACACAAACTTCTCCCCTTTCTACAGATATGACAGATAGAATATTTCTTGTTTTTTGCATTTGTCTATGGCACTACTTTTTATGTCTAAATCCTGTACCTACTTCAAATTTATTTTGGTAAAAGATGTGAGATGCAGGTCTATGACAAATTTTTAAAATTTTTCAATTTTCCCAGCAGTTTTTGTCAAATAGAGCCATTTTATCCCCAAAGTCAGTGTCTTTGGTTTTAGTCATTTATAACTGAGTTTTTTGTACCTAATGTAATTCACTGTTCAGTTCTCTATTTTTTAGCCTGTACCAGAAAGTTTTGATAACTGCCACTTTGTAATATGGTTTGGGATCTGGTACAGCTAAGCCATCTTCCTTTGCATTTTTTTCATTGATTCCCCTGATATTCTTGACCTTTTATTGCTCCAGGTGAAGTTTGTACTATTTTTTTCTAGCTCTGTAAATTTTTTTTAGTAATTTGATTGATATGGCACTGAACAAATAATTTAATTTGGGTAGAATGTCATTTTTATTATATTAGCTTTTAACATTTTTTCCAATTGTTTAGATCTGACTCTATTTGTGTGAAAAGTATTTTGTGATTGTGTTCACATAGTTTCTGGGTTTGTCTTGGGAGATAGATTTCCAAGTATTTTATGTTGTCTACTTTAAATGGAATTTCTCTTTCTATCTCTTGATCTTGGTCTTTACTGATCATATATAGAAATGCTGATGATATATGTGGGTTTATTTTATATACAGTTGTTTATTGTTTCATGTAATTTTTTGTTGATTTTCTAGGGTTCACTAGGTATACCATTAAATGATCTGCAGAGAGTGAAAGTTTTGTTTCCTCTGTGCCTTTTCTAATTTCTTCAATTTCTTTTTCTTTTTTATTGCTAAAGTTAACATTTTAAATATAATATTGAATAATAGTGGTGCTAATTGGTCATCCTTGTTTCAACCCTGATCTTACTGGAAATGCTGCGAGCTTATCCCCATTACATATAATGTTTGTTCATGGGTTTAGATAGATACTATTTATCATTTTAATGATAACTCCAATTCTTCTTATTCTTCTAATGCTTTAAATAGGAATAGATGCTGTGCTTTGTCAAAAACTTTTTCAGCTTGAATTAACAGAATCATATGATTTCTGTTAACTTTGTTATTGACAGTCAATTATGTTGTTTTTCTAATATTGAACCATCCCTGACCACCTGGTATAAATCCTACCAGATCATGATGTATTATCTCAATAACAATTTGTTGAAAATTCTTTTCTAATTTATTAACTATTTTTTTGTATCAATATTCAATAGGAAGATCGGTCTATAATTTTCCTTGTCCGGTTTGGCTCATCCTGGTTTTAAGTATCAGTGCCATATTGTTGTCATAAAAGGAATTTGTCAGAATTCCTTCTTCATCTATTATTGAATTGGAATTAATCTTTCCTTAAATGTTTGGTGGAATTCACTTGTAAATCTATCTGGCCCTGTAGAGTTTTCCTTAGGGAGTTTATTGATAGTTTCTTCAATTTTTTTTTCTGAAATGGAGTTATTTAAGTATTTTATTTTTTCTTCTTCTGTTAATTTGGGTAGTTTATTTTTATGAAAATATTCATCCATTTCATTTATATCATTATATTTGTTAGAATACAATTCCTCTAAATAGCAACAAATTATTACTTTACTTTCTTCCTAAATGATGATGAATTTACCCTTTTCATTTTTGATACTTCTAGTTTGGTTTTTCTTCTTTCTTTTTTAAAAACCAGATTAACAAAGGTCTGTCTGGTTTATTGGTTTTTCATAAATCAGCTTTTAGTTTTATTTATTAATTCAATAATTTTCTTATTTTCAATTTTATTAATTTACCCTTTGATTTTTAGTATGTATGATTTAGAATTTAATTAAGGATTTTTAATTTGTAATTTTTCTAGCTTTTTTAGCTGCATGCCCAATTCAATGATCTTCTCTTTCTCTATTTTATTCATATAAGCATTTAGAGATATAAAATTTCCCCTAAAACTGCTTTGACTTCATCATACAAGTTTTGGTATGATGTCCATCATTGCCATTGTCTTGGATGAAATTTTTGATTATTTATTTTTTATTATTTATATATATATATATATATATATATATATATTTAAATTAATACTACTTTATTGCCTGTCATACCTTTTAAGAAGATACAGTTTCCTTCCTTATCCCTTTTAATGAGTTATATATTTTACTTTTGTTTTGTCTGAAATTAAGATTGCTAAAGCATAATATATTCTGCTCCAGCTTTTACCTTTACCCTGTGTATATCTGTCAGCTTCAAATATATTTCTTGTAACCAGCATAGTGCAGGATTCTAAATTTTAATCCACTTTGCTATCTGCTTCTATTTTATGGGACAATTCATTTCATTCATATTTGCTTTTATCATTACTATTTCCCTCCATGCTTTCTTTCCCGTATGTATTTTTCTTTTTCCTTTCCCTTTATCCCTTTTCATCAATATTTTGCTTCTGACTGCTGACTCTCTATCAGCTCTTCTTCCTATATCAGCCCTTTTCTTTTCTTTTCCCCATTTTCTTTTTACTTTTACTTTTCTTTTTGACTTTGACTTTAACTTTACCTTTACTTTTTCTTTTACCTTCCCTTTTATCAGTTCCTTCTTTCCCTTTCTCTCCTCCCCAAACTTTCCTATTCCCTGTATAATAGAAGAAATTTTTAAACTCAATTAAGAATATATGTTATTCCTTCTTTGGACCAAATGTGTTGATAGCAAGATCTATTCAATCCTCATACCCTCACTTCTTTCCCTCTTCTATAATAGACCTTTGTGCCTTTTCATGTGGTGTTATTTATCCTCTAATGCCTTACTTCTCCTAGTATAATCCTTCTTTTCATGTCTTAATTGTTTCAAACTTATCTTTTAACACCATCTCTATCAAATTATACTCCTTTTATCTATCCTGCTAGAAGTACAAATCTCAAGAGCTGATTGAATAATTGACTGATTTATAAGCATCATTACCTCAAAGTCACATCATACCCACAATCTCTATCCAAGTACACTGCCCTCAACTGTCCCAATAGAAATATAATCTCTAAAGTCATAAGAATCATTAAATTGTAATCAGTTTATATCATATCCTCTTTCTAAGTACCCTCTATAGAAAAACAATTCTCAGAAGCTAAAGTATCGTGTAAAGCAAAATCATTCATGATTCATTTATAGCCACACCTTCTAAGTACAATCCTTCCAACTAGATTCAACCTTCATGAGCTAAAGAATCAACTAAAGCATCATCACTTTCATGATCAAACTTTACTCATTTTCTTTCTCTGAGTATGCTTCTTTTAACTATATGTAATTCTCAATAATTTAACTAAATCTAAACTAATGTAATTCTCAGGAGTTTCAAGTATTGTCTTCCCATCCAGGGATATATACAGTTTAATGTTATTGACTAAAGTTTCCCCCCCACCCCATTCCATTTACCTTTTTATGCATCTCTTGTGTCTTGTATTTGAAAATAAATTTTTCTGTTCAGTTCTGGTCTTTTTATCAGATAAGTTTGAAAGTCCCATATTTTGATGAAAATCCATCTTTTCCCCCTGAAAAAAAATATGATGAATTTTGCATTGTGGGTGATTCTTGGTTGTAATCCCTTTGCCCTCTGAATTATAGTCCAAGCCCACCTATCCTATATAATCCCATTACATAGTACTGAAGATTGGAGCTAAATTTTATATAATCCTGCTCTCTGATGTTTATTGCTTCTTTTTGGCTACTTCTAGTATTTTCTCCTTTAACTGAGCATTCTGAAAGTTGGCTACAATATTCACTGGAGTTTTTATTCTCCTTCTGGAGATGACCGGTAAATTATTTCAAGGACTATTTTGTCTTCTTGTTCTAGAATATTATGGCAATTTTCCATGACAAAAAAAGATATTTTCCAAGTCCTTTTTCTGATTAAGACTTTAAAGTAGACTAGTAATTTTTAAATTATCACTGCTTTATCTATTTTCCATATTAGTTGTTTTTCCTAAAAGGTACTTTATATTTTCTTCTATTTTTTCAGCCTTTTGGTTTTCTTTGCTGGACTCTTGGTGTCTTCATGGAGTCATTAGTTTCCGTTTGTACAATTCTAAATTTTAGGATTATATTTTCTTTAGTTAACTTTTGTGTTTCCTTTTCCAGTTGACCAATTTTACTCTTAAATGAGTTGTTTTGCTTTTCCAATTGGTTAATTTTACCTTTTAGTGAGTTATATTCCTTTTGGTCATTTTTATTTTTAAAAGAGTTTTCCATTTGATCAATTTTACTTTTAAAGAAGTTAAGTTCTTCAGTCAGTTTTTCATAATTCTCCTTTATGGTTCTCATTTCTTTTTTCCATTTTTCTTCTTCTTCTCTTCTTTGGTTCTATAATCCTTTTTGAGCTCTTTCAAGAAGTTTTTTTTTTGGATTTGAAGCAAACTTATGAAGTCTTTTGAGATTTCACATGTAGACATTTTGTCACTGCTTTCTTCTTCTGGTGTGGCATTTTTATTGTCCCTATCAGAATAGTAACTATCTAATGGTTAGTGGGTTTTGGGGGGGGATTTTTGTTTTCTCATTTGGATTATTGATTTCTGCTCCTGGGGCAGAGTTTAGTTGCAAGGTTTTTGTACTGGGGCCAGGATCTGGTCCTGACTTATCACTTGCTTATACTATTGCCTATGCAGCACTTTTTACTCTGTATTAGGGTAACCCAACCTAATTCTCTCTGTTGCCCCAGAGTATTCCCAGAGCTCAAACTGTCTTCTGAGATAGGATTGGGACCCTCACTATTGGTCTACTGCAAAGTTGGTTTGCTGAACCTTGACCTGAGTTACTTTGTGACTATGGTTAAGAGTCTCTTGCTGACTTTCTAGCTTTCCCACCTCCATTTTATCCCCAGGATATACAAACTTTGACTAAAAATCTTCCATGATATCTTGAATTGAGTACTTATTTCATTCTATTTTTGTGGGTTTTGTAGCTTTATGGTCTATGTAGAGTTTCATTTAAAGTTGATTTGAAAAGCTTCAGAAGCTTTCTTGTCTTGCACTGCCATCTTGATTCTACCTCAAAAGTCTCCTCCTGCCTGTTCTTTTAAATTTCTTTATGCACTGAAATATACTCCTCATAGTCACTGAATTAATCCTGACTTAGGAGCACATGAATGAAAAACCAGAGGAGTAGGAGGAGTGCTCATGTTTCCTATTAATCTCAAATGATCCAAGAAATATGGATCTAATAGCAGGGTCTTCATAGTTTCACAGTTTATAAAACAAAAAATAGTTAAAAGAAGGTATTCTCTATGTTCTCACCTAAATTCAGTCAACAAATATATAATATGTGCTTACTATGAATCAGACAAACAGGTATGTGGTACATGGAATGCAAGCCCTAGAGTCAGGAGGACTTCAGTTCAAATCTGGTCTCAGATTCAAAAGTCATTCAACATTGTTTACCTCAGTTTTCTCTTCTCTAAAATTACCTGAAGAAGGAAATGACAAACTACTCCAGCATCTTTGCCAAGGAAACCCCAAATGAAGAGACTTGACTGAACCAAAACAACAAAAGCAACATGACCCAGGCACTGCCCTTAGCTCTATGGATACAAAACAAAATGCAAAAATAAAAATAAACAAAAAACAAAATATTCCTGCTCTCAAAAATTTCAGTCTTCCAAGAATGTCACTTAAATTCTTATTTAACTTAGTTTGTGGTGGATTAGTAATTATTTTTCTTTTTTGGTCCAGATCTGTGATTTCATCTGCATGGGGGCAATTCCAGTATGGAAATCTCCTCCAAAAATGCAGATGGAGAGCCATCTTCAAGCTATCATTTTAGAAAATTATCTGGAGAACTAGAGATCCAAGGTCTTGTCCAGTGTCACAGAGCCAGTCCATGTCAGAAGCAGAATTTGAAATGGAGATGTTTTTAAAGACTGGTCATCTATTTCTTTAGAGATGAGAGTAAATGGATACAATTCTGAGATAATTAGCAAAGCTATATTCTATTGGATCTTTGGGATCATTAAAACACATAATTAGAGCTAAATTGGGTCTTATAATTCAACCTCCTCATTTTAAAAATAATGAAGCTGAGTCTCATAGAGAAAGTTGACAAAAGCAGAATTTGAATCTAGGTCTGTTGACTCCAAATCCAACACTCTTTGCATTATATAAATTTGCTTTTCTTGAGTGAAACATTGATTATTGTTGAAAAGGATAAATCCCTAGTCAGGACCCTACAATGAAGCCTCTCATTCCCTCTGTACTTGGCCTACAGAGACTTTCCTGGTAGATCACTCATCTGATGATTTCCTACCTTTTTAGTATGTCTTTTTGCTAATTTAGAGTTTTTTCCTTTTAATGAGTGCTCTCCTTGGGGAATTAATTATTACCTTGAATTGTATATTCATGTAGTTCTATCAAGATACCTTAAGAGTTATCAACCTCCTGACAGACACACTATGCAGCCATAAAAAATCAAATGGTATATTTGTAGATTTTTCTTACTCTTTCAAATTCAGGGAAAAATTATTAGGGGACAGGATATATATTCTTCCTATCTTTTCCCATCTTTGCTAAAAGGCAAAAATCAAACTCAATTGGTTGCTAAAATTTTAAATGCATGTGTCATTTCACTATCCTTGTGAATCTATAACAATAGTATCAGGAGAAATCTGACATGGATATGTCATGGTGTGAAAGAAGTTCAAATAAATGAGGAGATTTATCCTGGCATGAGCAACCCTTCTGTTATAGGGTACAGCCCACCTTGATTCTTCATGTTTTATTGGACTTTTAGAATGCTTGTAATTGTACAACACCTCATTTTAAAACATGGGCTGATTTCAGCTGCCAACAACAAGAGGAAAAATATTTAAATGTTGGGAAGGATGTAACATTAAAAGAAAGAGACAGTTGACACACTCTTTGAGGTTGCAGCTTATTGAGTTCCCTCATTATATTGTAACCTGTTATTGCTATATATCACAAAAGATAACACATTACCAAATATTAGATATTTTGATTGTATATTATAGAATGAAAGTTTCTTGAGAGTCGATATTTTTACAATTTTATCTTTTCATGTAGCAGGTTGCATTGCATTCTTTTTCAGAGAGAGGGAAGAGAGATTATTTTCTGGTTTCATGGAGGTTGGGAGCACTTAGAGGAAGACAGATGACCTAGTGGAGAGAATGTTGAGTCTGGAATCAGAAAGACCTGAGGCTATATATGACCCCATATCTTTACACATATTGCATATTTACTTTACCTGTGTGCAAATGATATTTCCCCCAATAGAAGATGAGTTCTTTGAAGTCAGAGACTATAACATTTGTCTTTGCATTCCCAGTTGGTAGTACAATGCCTAATAATTACAGACACTTAATAAATACTTGCTGAATTGAATTTAAAATATTTCCTGCATCTCTCCTCTTCTCTCAATTGCCATTTTTGCTACTTTCCTATAAATTATTATTACAGGTGACCTGGACTATAGACTTCTAGCATAACTTTTGTGATCTCTGCCATCTCTTCCCTCTAGATCATTTCTTATAGACATATTTTCCTTAGGCATAGATCTGCTTATAAAACCAACAGTTTCCAATAGATGCTTATAGTCTATGGGGTGTTTGAGGAGAACTAGCTTCTCTGCTGTGATGATTTGCTGAACACTTTTCAAGGCTGCACATTCTTTTTTGATGATCAACTGGCATCCAACTCTCACCTGTGATGCCAAGCAGCTTTAGCACACAAAGTGGCCACATCTGATAAACTCTCAGGTTGAGGGTAACCATCAGCCTTTAAATCTATTAGTGAATTAGGGGGATGTCTATCCCAAGCATATGAAGACTTCCCCTAGTGGAATGGGTGGATTAGAGCAATTTGTTCCAATGGTCATCAAGATGGCTGAAGAGTGTTTGGTTAGGAATCAAAGAAGCCAAGGTCATCCACTTCAACCCAGACCATAGCCACTCATCTTGACTTTAGTCTTGCCACTGAACTTCAATGACCCTAGAAGAGATAATGAGATTGATGACTTTGTGCAACTCCTCCTCACTTAAATTCAATTTACTCATAAGCTAAGACATGCCCCTTCAAGTCTCTGGTTCTCTTCAAAAGAAAAAAACAAGCTCAAACAATGGCCTACAAAAGTTCACAGTCTCTCATGTCATCCATGTTTTCCAGTTTTACCATATACTATACTGAAGCAGAATTGCCCATCATCCCAATGCTTTCATTTAGGTTGGTTTTTATGTCTGAAATACCCTCTTCTCTCCATCCTCCCTCCCTTTAAGTCCAACTCAAATGTCACTTCCTCTTGAAATTTTCCCTGATGCCCCTACTCAGTAATGATCTCCTTTCCTTGGTTCATTTAATCAATGCCTTTTTAGGACACTTTCCATGTATTGACTTTTAATTCATTAATTGAGCCTGTCATATTCCCTGGCTAGAGTATAAGCGTTATGTAGGCAGTAATCTCAGACTCAGACACATTGGGGCATTAATAAATAATTATTGAACTGAAGTGACTTGAAAGGTAATACTTTTAATTATCTGCCCTATGAAGTAGCAGAATGAATATCCTTAGCATAGTAGAATAGATTGTGAGTGGAGTAGAGAATAGGACTCAGAGACAAGTAGATCCCCAAAGAAGAAACCTCCATTGGCCTTCCCAATTCATCCTGGGGTTACTAACTCTTTTATAAAGCTTAGTCCCCACCAGGTTATCTGTTTCAATCATTTAAAATCATACAAGATCAGTCACTAGCCTTTGAATTCTTAAGCCCGGTGCATTTTATTTCTCCCTATGTAAAATGTGGATTGCATAAACTGTTTGTAAAATTCAAGAGTAAAAGCAAACAGATCAAGCTGATGAGTGGAATAGCATTAAGATGAGTGAGCAAGGTATTTCTTACTGTTATGTGAATTGGGTCCCTGGGAGAGCCTGGGAGAGTCTTCTGGGAAATGCTGTTGGGTGCTGTTGAATGTGTGTGTATATGTGTGTTTGTGTACTACTTCAGAGGAGTGGTTGACAACTTATTAATTACTAACAGTCCACACCATTTGGCAGGTTGGCAGGAGAGGGCAGAACTAAGTAAATATAAAAGCAATTTAGAAGGGGAATTTCCTGGAGGAGCCACAAAGGATTCCCCAGGGAAAGTGTTACTCATCCAAGGGTATTTGCAACAAGAGAAAATGTACACAAAGAGCTTTGCAAACTGTAAGGCTTTTATGTGACTGCTGTTATTATTGTTATTATTGTTATTATTATTACAATTATTATGGTTACAGGAAACAAAATCTTGAACTAAAGGAATTAATGGGAGAAATCTAGACATCCTGTATAAAGTGGAAGAGAATATAGGGTCTTTTCAGTGGCACTGACATCACCTCATCTCACTAATGGCATAGTCTATTCCTCTGTCTCCCTGACAGGTAGTAATCAAATAAGAGCTTAAAGACCCCCAGTGAGGGTAAGCTCTTCTTCCTAAATCAGCCCAAAGTCCTTTGGACATCAAGTCTGAGTTGAGAAAGTCACCATCTCTGAGCACATTTTCTCATTTGTTAAACTAGTTGATTTCTATGAATATTTATAATTCTATTATCCATAATATGACTATCAAGAGGTCCTTTATATTCATCCGAAGAGCATGAGAAGAAGATTCACATGAGAGTGCTAGCAGTATCAAAGGAGAGAAAGGGGTATTTTTGAAAGATAGTACAAAGATAAAATCAACAAGCCTTGGAAATGAATTGAATATGGGGGTTGAGAGATAGAGAGGCATCAAGGATGACACTGAGATTGAAAGCATGTGATTGGGATGATGGAACTTTGGAAAAAAGTGAAAGGTTGAGGGATAAAATTAGTTCTCTTTTTGACATATTGAGCTTAATATGTCTACACAATAGTCAACAAGCCTTTATCAACTGCCTATTACTATATACTAGTCTACTAGTGTGCTAGGAATGTCCACACTTTATAGTCTTCATAGTCTGGGGAAGGTAATTTCCAAATTCTAACACTTCCAGGTAGACACCTCAGTTGTCTCAGTTCCGCCTCAGTTGACTAGGAGGCTTGCTTAACTAGTTTTTAGAAGTTATAAGCCTGAAAAGGATAGCTAAGGATATTTTGACAATATCATGAGCAGCCATGACATCAGCATCATCACCATTAACAACAATATAATCATTTTTTGCACTTATTTAGCACTTTATGTATAAAAAGGTTTGTCCATTCATTTTTATAGATTCCTTTCACTATCCCTGGGAATAACAATTTTATGATGAGGAAACTGAAGTCCAAAGAGAATGAGTGCTGCAAGTAAGTCTTTCACTATTTCAATTTAAAGCTTTTTTGTTCACAAACTAACTTGTTTTTTAGCTAAAGTTTTTTGTTTAGTCAAAGTCTATCCTTTATTATTGTAATACAATTAGATTCTATTCTATTCTCTTCTAATTTTATTGGATTCTATTCTAATAGAATAAAATTCAAAATTAATTTGATAAACTGGAACAATGGAGAAAAATCAAAAGGATAAAATTTAACATGTGGATATACATACATACACATATATACATGTATGTGAATATATAAATATTTATGTATGTCTAGATGTAAACCTGATAAATTTAAGTTATTAAAGCTCTTATGTGTATATATATATATAAATAATAGATAGATAGATAGATAGATAGATAGATAGATAGATAGATACATATACATACAATGTCTAATAGCTTTAACTGTAAGAAAATTTTTGGTACCTTGTGTGTGTGAGTTCACGCTTGTGTGCATTAGGTCTTTAAAATTTTTATAAATACAGAATGGGCAAACCTATCTGAATACTACCTCATGGAAGAAAGAGCTGTGGATTTGAGATGACCATAAGTTTTATAAGTACATAATATAATTTTAGCCTATCAGTTAAGTTGTGAAACAAGATCAGAAAAGCAGTGACCACATTGTTCCCTATCTTGGCCTGATCTATATTTACCTAGAGTATCGTATTCAATGTATTCTTGGCACCACAGTTAAGGAAAGACTTTGATGGAGACAATGAGAATACAGAAGAAGATGCCTAGAATGGTAAAGATGTTGAAAAAACATATCACATGAAGAATGGATAAGGAAATGGGAGCATCTACCCTAAGCAAAGCAAGACAAATACATAATATACTAAGGATAAGGAGGACTGTGAAATGCTTGAATGAATGTTATATGAAAAGGGGATTTTAGATAATATTCTAGGACCAAGGGAAGACATAGGAAAACAGATTTCAGTTTAATGTCATGAGGAAGAACACTGTAACTATTGGAACTGTATAACAGTAGTATTATTTGTTTTGCAAAATTATCAGGGGAATTATGAGTGATTCCTGCTCAGTTATTGTTTGGACTAATTAACATATTAAGACTCCTTCCAACTTGAAAGGTCCAAGATTCCACAAAGTCATAAATATGAATTGGAATGATTCATTTAATTGTTTATCCACATTTTGCCAAACTGCAAGATTTAAAAGACAAACTGAGCTTGTTGCTTTTTGATTCAAAGAATATCAAAAGCATTTTATCAAGAACCCTATTAGGGGGTAAGCCTCATAGATGCTGACTATGCAATTTCCTTTTTTTTTTTTTTAGGATTTTTGCAAGGCAAATGAGGTTAAGTGGCTTGCCCAAGGCCACACGGCTAGGTAATTATTAAGTGTCTGAGCCCGTATTTGAACCCAGGTACTCCTGACTCCAGGGCCAGTGCTTTATCTGCTGTGCCACCTACCTACCCCTGCAATTTCCTTTTATCTTTTTGAGAACATCTCAAAGAAACTGTCTTGTGGCAAAAATAGTAGGTTCTTGCAACTGTAATTATAGCAAAATTCAATTCAACAACAAAGGGAATGTTTGTTAAGTATTTTTATGTGCTAGGCAGAACAGGGAAAAAATAGGCATTAGGTATTGGGTACCAAGAGTCAGATCGGTATTATCAAGTTTACATCTACTAAAATATCACAAATAGAAAAATATATTATTTCTGGAGAAATATATTATTTCATGGATGGAATGATCCTCTTTAGATAAGAATAGCTCCAGGGGGTAGCTAGGTGGCACAGCGGATAAAGCACTGGCCCTGGAGTCAGGAGTACCTGGGTTCAAATCCGGTCTCAGACACTTAATAATTGCCTAGCCGTGTGGCCTTGGGTAAGCCACTTAACTCCATTTGCCTTGCAAAAAAACAAAAAACAAAAATAAAGATAAATTAGAAATCACTGAAAGAGGGAAGGCCCTAGAATTAAGGGGGATTCCAGTAAAAAAAGAAAAGAAAAAGAAGAATAGCTCTGACTAGATCTCAGGGAGACTTGTAATTTTTGAGTGTGTTCTTATGTTTGCCAACTGGCAGGATTGGGGGGGGGAAGTTGGAGTAGAGAGGGAACATGAATTATCCTCTCAAGTTCTCAATGTCCTCATTTCCCTTTGACTTATATATAAACTCTTGAATAAGTTAAGATAATTTTACCTTTTACTATTTCAATCTAAGTGTATTTCATGAAATTGGGTTTTAAAGGGTTTTGGTTAGTTAAAAATCCATTTTACACTTACTTTAAATAGAATATCACAAATATGACTCTTTCAACACTACCCCAGTAAGTAGATTTTAAGTATAGACTGTACTTTCAAGACAGAAAAGTCATTCATGTATTCATTGATTCTATAAACCATATAAAATCTGAATAAATCACAAGTTCCCTGAAATCATGCTAACATACTAACATAATATTGTATGAGGTTTCATGCAATGTCTGGTATATATCATATGACAGAAAGTCACACTGATTTCAATTGTGAATCAAGCACTCTACTACATTTTAAAAGGCCATTTATCATGAGAGATTATAAATTTATATTGCCTAAGGTTATATTCCATCATTATAAAAGTCCCAGAATCCTCCATAAAGTTTGTTTTACTAGCAGAGCAGTGGGAATTATATGTCCTTTGCTAAATCTACCCACATTGGTGTTTTGGCATTTTGGAGAGAATTTTCAGTTTAACTCTGCTGTAGGTAAAAATTAGGGACACGATTTCTTTTTTATTTTATCTGTTGTCTCTATTCACAAAAGAAGTTAATTATCCTTCTTTCTTTACATACCTGATTCTTCTACACAGGAACAAATTTGAATTGGATTCTCTCTGTGATCAAATGGCTTCTCTAATTTAACCTATATCTTTTAATTGTATTACATTAAGTTGCATTCTTGCTCTAAAAATTTTCACTGATTTCAATCATTTATCCTGGGAAATTAGAGGACTATGCTTTTTGAATTTAAGCTGTCAAAATATCCATCTCAAATTTTTTCTGTATTAACAACATTTCTGTGTGACCTTTACACAAGCTTCTGCTCTTTTATTTTTGTCAGTTTCCTCATCTGTAAAATAAAGGAATTGATAACCTCTAAGCTCCCTTCCAGTTTTAACATTTATTTATATATATATAAGTTTATGTTGCTATTTGTCCTTGATCTTCAAAAAGGGGCAATGATATAATATGATATTGACTTGTACATGAATTGAATTTAAGAGAGGTAAAGTTGAGCAAAAATCTCTCTCTCTCTCTCTCTCTCTCTCTCTCTCTCTCTCTCTCTCTCTCTCTCTCTCTCTCTCTCTCTCTCTCTTCCAGTCTTTGAAATCCAAAGGCAAGACAAAGTCAGGACAACTGGTGGACTCAGGATGTAGTAGAGAACCTTGGCTTCTTTGTCGTCTAACCAACCTCTAAGTGCTCCATAATACCTACTTTATCTACTTTCGTGGCCACTGGAACAAATTGTTCTCATTCACCCATTCTAGATAGGGAAGTTTTCACTTGCTTGGGGTAGACACCTCTCTAACTCACTGACAGGCAATTAGCATATTGGTTGCCTTCAATTTGGCTTAACCAGTCTGCCAGAATATGACCAGTGTACATGCCAGTTTCTGAGACCCTTACTTGAGAGTTGGGTGAAGATGGACACCAAAGATGGGTGAGCAGTCCTGAAAAGAGCTCTGTAAGCCCTCTCACTATAGATATTAGAACTCCTTGAAAACCCACACCCTGTCAAATGAGGGAGGAAGGACATAGCACATCTTACATTAATTTGGTGTTAAATGAATTTTTTCAATAGAACACATGTGTTTAATTAGTCTGTAATGATGTACAAGAGGAGATTGCATTGTGTAGTGGAGAGAGCTCTAGCATTATAGATTATCAGAAAGCACTCGAGCCAGTTTAAGCCCACTCCTGAGAGTAAATTGTATAATTCTCAGTATAAGCATTTACATCTCAGAAATCAGCTAATGCTAAAAATCAGTACTTGATTTTGAGACCTAAGGAAGTGGTAAAGAAAATATTAATAATGCACCTCAAACTTTAAAATATGTCATGCATCTTTCTATGATCAGAGTTTTGTTTTTAGGAACTACCACAAACCACTTCTCAGGTCAGTGAGCATTGCATATGAACAAATGAGACAAGAATTGATTTTAATGATTTAGAAATACTACTTGAAGGATGCTCTCCCTTAAAATCACATGATGGTAGTATAAAGGTAACCTTCTGTTCTTGAAATTACTGTTACTGAAATAGAAACTCAGGGTTGGTGAAAGCAGGGAGGAGTAAAGAGGATTTTAAACTTTAAAAAAGCATAAGCCTGACAACCAATTATATGACTTTCCAGTCAATATAATGAAAGTTTTTGGAAAGGGAGATTATCCAAGGTTTGGTCATCATTTGAATACAACTATTCACAAAACCATCAACTAAGGTGGGTAGTGAGTTTTGATCTCTTTCTCTGAGGGGGGTGCCTACAGAGACAAAATCACAGATTCTTGAAATAGTGAATTGAATGGTTGACATATTAATCTTAGCTAACTCTAAGTGGGCTAATAAAGAGCATTCCTACCTTCTTCCTCTCCAGTGGCACTGACATCAGGAGACTTAAAACTATTAAACAATCCCAGAATTGTAAGATAGTAAGGGAACACCAAAACACCACCAGATTCAGAGAGTAGAGAGTGGTGGATACAGTACAATTTTCAGAATATATTGAAGCTTTTAGAGTAAGTTTCTAAACTTAAAAATATATTACACAATAAAGTAAATTTTATGTTAGGATTAATCAGAACAGCACATTGCTATGTTGTCTTAACCTGTCTAAAATAACCTTAGCTCTATTTTTTTAGCAGTCTATGCAAAAAGAGACACTATGTCTATGTCAGACAGTAATATGTATGATAAAAAAAATTTTAAATGTGGTAGATTCCCTAGCTTAAGACAGTAAGAATAAGCTTTTTTGGACTAGAGGAGTCTGATAACAGGGAAGTCTCATGCTAACTGATTTAGGTTATTACTATTGATTGGTCTAGAAGCTGGGAGGGGTAGCTAGGTGGCAGAGTTCAGACCTAGAGTCAGGAAGGCTCATCTTCATGAATTCAGCTCTGACTTCAAACACATAATAGCTGTGTGGCCCTGGACAAGTCATTTAACCTTGTTTACTCTCATCTATAAAATGACCTGGAGAGGGGGATTGAATGGGGTAAAGTATATTACAATTGCAATAGAGGGAAAGAAGGGAGGAGGGGAGAACTGCCTGAATCTATTTTTCATCAGATTTGGCTCAAAGAAGGATTAACACACACACACACACACACACACACACACACACACACACACACACACAGAGTCAGTTGGGTGTAGAAACTTAAATTACCTTTCAAATATTAAGAGGGGAAAGGAGAGGGGGGAAAAAGGAACTGACAGAAGGAATGGAAGAAATAAGGGGCAAAGGAAAAGGGGAAACAAAGGGGAGGAAGGTTGGATAGAAGGGGCAAACACACTGAAGGTAGTGCTATTCAGAAGCAAAATACTGGGAATTAGAGATAAAGTAAAAAAAGTGGGGGAATACAAATGGAGGAAAGACAGCATGGAGGGCAACAAAGAGTTAGTAATTATAGCTTTAAATGTGAATGGGATAAACTCTCCCATAAAATATAAGGGGATAGCAGAGTGGATTAAAAACCAGAATCCTACAATATGCTGCTTACAAGAAATGCATTTGAAGCAGAGAGATACATACAGAGTAAAGTTACAAGGTTGGAACAGAATATATTATGCTTCAACTGAAGTATAAAAGGCAGGGGTAGAAATTCTTATCTCAGATAAAGAAGTTGCAAAAATAGATCTCATTAAAAGAGATAAGAAAGGAAACTATACTCTCCTAAAAGGTACAATAGACAAAGAAGTAATTACAATACTAAATATGTATGCACCAAGCAGTATAGCATGCAAATGCTTATACAATATATGTGCTGCCGAAGTGAGCACCTAATTCTTATACAGGAAGACATAGACAGAAAAACTCTACTAGTGGGAGACCCAACTTCACTCTCTCAGAATTAGATAACTCTAACCATAAAATAAACCAGAAGGAAGTTAAGGAGATAAATAGAATTTTAGAAAGCTTAGATATGATAGACCTTTGGAGAAAATTGAATGAGGATAGAAAAAAATATAGATATTTTTTCTGCAGTACATGACACCTAAACAAAAATTGACCATGTACTAGGGCATAAAAACCTCATAATCAAATGCAGAAAGGCAGAAATAGCAAATGCATCCTTTTTAGACCACATTACAATAAAAATCACATGCAATAAGAGACCATGGAGAAATAGACCTAAAACTAATTGGAAACTAAATAACCTCATTTCAAAAAATGAGTAGATCAAACAACAAATCCTAGAAAGAATTCATGATTTCATCCAAGACAATGACAATAACAAGACAACATGCCAAAATGTATGGGATATATCCAAAGCAGTTATTAGGGGATATATAATATCTCTAAATGCTTACATTAATAAAATAGAGAAAGAGGAAATCAGTGAACTGAGCATACAACTAAAAAAGTTAGAGAAAGAACAAAGTAAAAATTCCCATTAAATACCATATTAGAAATTTTAGGGGTGGCTAGGTGGTACAGTGGATAGAGCACTGGCCTTGGAGTCAGGAGTTCCTGGGTTCAAATCTGGTCTCAGACACTTAATAATTACCTAGCCATGTGGCCTTGGGAAAGCCACTGAACCCCATTGCCTTGAAAAATCTAAAAAAAAAAAACCCCAAAAAGAAATTCTAAAAATAAAGGAGAAATCACTAAAATCAAAGGCAAGAAAACTATTGAATCAATAAAACCAAGAGTTAGTTTTATGACAAAAATCAATAAAATAGATAAACCTTTGGTTATTCTGATTAAAAAAAGAAAGAAGAAAACCAAATTGCTAGTATCGAAAATGAAAAAGATTAATTCACCATCAATAAGGAGGAAATTAAAGTAATAAAATAGAAGTATTTTGTCCAAATAAATTTGATAATTTGAGTGAAAAGAATGAATATTTACAAAAAATATAAATTATCCAAGTTAAAAGAGGAAATTAAGTGACGTAGCCTTCTCATATCTAAAATTACAATATAAAGCATCAGTAATCAAAACTATCTGGAAATGGCTAAAAAAAACAGTGGTAGATCAGTGGAATAGATTAGGTGCAAAAGAGACAGAAAGAAATGATTATAATAATCTGCTGTTTGATAACTCCAGAGTCCAACTTTTGAGATAAGAACTCATTCTTTGATAAAAACTGCTGAGAAAACTGGAAGATAGGATAGCAGAAACTAGATTTAGACCAACACCTCACACCCTATACCAAGATAAGAACAAATGAGTAAAGGATTTAGACATAAAAGATAATATTATAAACCAATTAGGAAAACAAGGAATAGTTTATCTGTCAGTTCTATGGAAAGGGGAGCAGTTTAAGACCAAGGAAAAGATAAAGAACATTATAAAGAACAAATTGGATAATTTTGATTACATTAAATTAAAAATATTTTGCACAAACAAAACCACTATAACCAAGATCAAAAGAACTATAGTAAATTGGGAAACAATTTTTATAACTAGTGTTTCTGACAAAGGCATAATTATTAAAGTATATAGAGGACTGAGTCAAATTTATAAAAAAATAATTTATATAAATAAAATATTTTAATATTGTAAAGATAAATAAAATTAAATAAAACTAATTTTTAAAATATTTTTAATATTAAAATTTTATTAAAATAAATAATTTATAAAAAATAAAAAATCAAGCCATTCCCCAACTGATAGATAGTCAAAGGATATACAAAGGCAATTTGCAGTTGAGGAAATCAAAGCTATCTATAGTCATATGAAAAATTTCTCTAAATCATTTAAGAAAATTACAAAGAGGTACCACTTCACACCCCTCTGATTGTCGAATATGACAGAAAGGACAATGTTCAATGTTGGAAGGGATATGTGAAATCTGGGACATTAATGCATTTTTGGTGGGGCTATGCAATGATCCAACCTTTCTGGAGAGCAATTTGGAATTATGCCCAAAGGGCAATTAAAATGTGCATAGCCTTTAATACAGCAGTATCACAACTGGGTCTCTATTCTGGAGACTTCATGAAAAAGGGTAAAAAATCCCACATGTACAAAAATATTCATAGCAGCTGTTTGTAACAGCAAAGAACTGGAAAGCAAGGTAATGTCCATCAATTGGGGAATGGTTGGACAAATTGTGGTTCATGTATGCGATGGAACCCTATTGTTCAAATAGAAATCAGGAGGGATGGGATTTCAGCGAAGCCTGGGAAAACTTGCATGAATTGATGCTGAGTGAGATGAGCAGAACCAGAAGAATATTGTACACTTTAACAACAACATGAGGTGATGATCAACCTTGATGGACATACTCACTCTATCAGTGCAAAAATCAGGGACAAGTTTAGGCTATCTGTGATGGAGAATAACATTTATACCCAGAGAATTAATTACGGAGTTTAAACGAAGACCAAAGATTATTCAATTTAAAAAGATGTTGCCTTATGTATTACATAATTTGGATCTATGCATATCAAGGAAACAAATATAAAGATTATATCAGATTGCCTTCTCTTGGGGGGAAGGGGAGGGAAGGGGATGGAAGGGAGAAAGGGGGAAAATTGTAAAATTCAAAATCTTGCAAAAAATGATTAGTAGAGACTTCCGGCCAAGATGGCGGAGAGAAGACAGGCACATTTCTAAAGTTTCCTGATCTCTTCCCCATCTATCATATGAAATAAAAAATCTTAAAAGAAATCCAACCCACAAAACCCAGAAAGAAAAGCCAGGAGAAAGAACATCTATCTCAGGATTTGTCTCTGGCAGCAGCTTTGGCCGAATTTGGTCGGGTGAGTCTGGGCTCAGAGGGAAGATCAGCCCTGGATCAGCCAGATTAACAGCTGAATTGGAACCAGGAGTCTGAGGGCCTGAGAGCCGGAACTTCTGGATCAGTGGTGGGGCTGGATGACAGGGGCTTGGGTCTGCAGGGGAGCAGAGGTGCTGGTGTTGGTGCTGTCCTCCTGGAGCTTGGGGAGGGGCCTGGAGGGAGAGTTCTGGAGCAGGAGAGCTGTGGACACCATCCTGGGCTCCTCTGGTCCCATTACAACTCAGACCTCCTCCAAAACAAACAAATGCAAACTACTTCTGCCTCAGGCCCAGGTGTGTGAGCAGAAGAACCAGCCCAGCTGAGGAATGACCTCAGGCCAGGGTAAAGCCCACCATTGATTGAAGGCAAAAGAATTCAATAGCTCCAAACCCTCCCATCAAACAAAGGGAGAAGGCCTCAGTCAAGGTCACAGACACTCCAGAGAAAGCAACCAATACCTCCTCCTGGCCAGCCAGAGGAACTACACCCAGTGAGTAAAGCCTTTAGCGATCTCAAGCCTCAGTGAACCAGCCCCCGCCCCCAACTCAAGGTCTTAGCAAAATGAAGAAGGGTCAGTGGAAAGGTGGATCCATAGAAAAATTCCTGGAAGGGAAAGACCCTAACTCAGAGAGACCTGGAACCTTTGAGCAGAATATAATCTGGTCTCCAGCACAGAAAGACTTCCTTGAAGAAATAAGGAAGGAGCTTAAAAATTTGGGAGAGACAATTAATACCTTGCAACAAGAAAACAAAACCTTAGAAAGTATAATTAGACAAATACAAAAAGAATAATTCTCTCAGATCCTCAAATGAGCAAATGCAAAAAGAAATTAATTCTCTCAAAACCTCAATTGGTCAAATGGAAAGCTCTTTCAAAAGTAGAATTGACCAATTGGAAAAGGAGTTGCAAAAGGTTAATGAAGAAAACTCCTCCCCTCAAAAAAAGAATGGAGTCTACAGAAACTAATGACTCCATGAGACAGCAAGAGTCAGTTAAACAAAATCAAAAAATAGAAAAAATAGAAGCAAATGTAAAATACCTCATCAACAAAACCACTGACCTTGAGAATAGATTGAGGAGGGGCAACCTGAAAATTACAGGACTTCCTGAAATATTGAGGAAAAAAAGACTGGACTTAATATTACAGAATCTAGTGATGGAAAACTGGAATCGGAGGGCAAAGTAGTTATTGAAAGAGTACATCGATCCCCACCAGAAAAAGATCCTAAAATGAAAACACCAAGGAATGTTGTGGCCAAATTCCAGAACTATCAGATAAAAGGGAAAATCCTGCAAGCAGCCAGAAAGAAACAATTTAAATATCAAGGAGCCACAGTAAGGATCACGCAGGACCTGGCTGCATCAACATTAAGGGATCGAAGGGCCTGGAATGAGATATTTCAAAGAGCAAGGGAGCTTGGAATGCAGCCAAGAATCTACTTCCCTGAAAAGCTGAGCCTTCTCTTCCAGGGAAAAAAGATGGACAATTAACGAAATGGAAGAATTCCAAAAATTTCTGATGAAAAGACCAGAGCTAAACAGAAAATTTGCACATCAAACAGGAGCTTCAAGAGACACATGAAAAGGTGAAAAAAAAAGGGGGTGGTAAAAGGTAAAAAAAAATGCAATCCAGTAAGTTGAAACTGGCTATATCCCAGCATGGGGGAAAAAAAGATTCTCATAGATCTTGTAACTCTAACAGAGAGAATACACCTAGCCAGAAATGATGGACATTCATGACCTATCCATGAGACTGCTATCTAATGGGATGAAACTGGCTTTAACCCCACTCTCTAGTAAACCCCTCTAATAACTCTCAAGAATTTTGACTCTATTCAATAGAATATATTGAAGTAGAAGGGACAGACACTCAGAATTTTCCATGACTTAAATAGAATGATGTAAAAAACACTACCTCCTTAAAAAGGGGGACAGGAAAGAGACTGGAGGAGGGAGGGGATTGAATGGGGTAAATCTCATTACACTAAGAGGTACAAAAAACCTATGGTAATAGAGGGGAAGTAGGGAGCAGAGGAGAAACACCTGAATTTTCTTCTCATCAGACTTGGCTTAAAGTCAACCTACACATACTCAGTTAACTTATAAAACATCTAACCTTTCAAGTATTAAAAGGGGAAAAAGGGAGGGGGGGATGGAGAAAGGGAAGGGGAGTGGGGGGAAAAAGGGGGAAATAACAAAAGGAAGGGAAGGAAAAAGGGGGAAAGGGAAAGGGGAAAGAAAGGGGAGGGTGTGATATAGGAGGGCAAACACACTGAAGGGAGTGGTTTTCAGAAACAAAATACTGGGGAATATGGATAAAGAGCGGGGTAAGGGGGAAAAATACAAACAGAGGGAAGATAGCATGGAGGGCAATAAAGAATTAGTAATCATAACCTTGAATGTGAATGGGATGAACTCTCCCTTAAAACGTAAGCAAATAGCAGAGTGGATTAGAAACCAGAATCCTACAATATGCTGCTTACAAGAAAGTCATTTGAAGCAGAGAGATACATATAGAGTAAAGGTAAAAGGTTGGAGCAAAATATATTTTGCTTCAGCTAAAGTCAAAAAAGCAGGGGTAGCAATCCTTATCTCAGACAAAGCAGCAACAAAAATAGATAGAGTTAAAAGAGATAAGGAAAGAAACTTTATTCTCCTAAAAGGTACCATAGAGCATAAAGTCATTTCAATATTGAATATATACACCCAGTGGGACAGCACCCAAATTCTTAGAGGAGAAGCTGAAAGAACTACAGGAAGACATAGACAGCAAAAAACTACTAGTGGGAGACCTCAACCTCATGCTATCAGATCTAGATAAATCGAATCATAAAATAAACAAGAAAGAAGTTAAGGAGGTAAATAGATTCTTAGAAAAATTAGATATGGTAGACTTATGGAGGAAACTGAATGGGGATAGAAAGGAATATACCTTTTTCTCTGCAGTACATGGAACTTATACAAAAAGTTGACCATGTACTAGGACATAAAAACCTAATGATCAACTGCAGAAAGGCAGAAATAGTGGATACATCTTTCTCAGATCACAATGCAATAAAAGTCATATGCAATTCTGGGCCAAGGAGATATAGACCCAGAACAAATTGGAAACTGAATAACCTCATTTTAAAAAATGAGTAGACCAAAAAACAAATTATAGAAAGAATTAACCATTTTATCCTAGATAATGATAATAATGAAACAACATACCAAAACCTATGGGATTCATTCAAAGCAACTCTCAGGGCATATATTATAGCTCTAAATGCTTACATGAATAAATTGGAGAAAGAGGAAATCAATGAACTAAACATGTAACTAAAAAAATTAGAGAAAGAACAAATCAAAAATCCCCAATTAAATACCAAATTAGAAATTCTAAAACTTAAAGGAGAAATTAATAAAATCAAAAGCAAAAAACCTATTGAATTAATAAATAAAACCAAAAGTTGGTATTATGAAAAAAAAACAATAAAATTGATAAACCTCTGGTCAATTTGATTAAAAAAAGAAAGAACAAAACCAAATTGCTAGTATCATAAATGAAAAAGGTGAACTCACCACCAATGAGGAGGAAATTAAAGTAATAATTTGAAATTATTTTGCCCAACTCTATGCCAATAAATTTGATAATCTAAGTGAAATGGATGAATATTTACAAAAATATAAGTTGCCCAGGTTAAATGAAGAAGAGATTAAATACCTAAGTAACCCTACCTCAGAAAAAAGAAATTCAACAAGCCATTATTGAACTCCCTAAAAAAAATTTTCAGGGCCTGATGGATTCACAAGTGAATTCTACCAAACATTTAATGAACAATTGGTTCCAATCCTATATAAACTCTTTGGGAAAATAGGGAAAGATGGAACTCTGCCTAACTCTTTCTATGAAGCCAATATAGTAACTGTTACCTAAATCAGGAAGAGTTAAAACAGAGAAAAAAAATTATAGACCTATTTCCCTCATGAATATAGATGCAAAAATCCTAAATAAAATCTAAGCAAAATGCTTACAAGTCATCACTAGGATAATACATTATGATCAAGGAGGATTTATTCCAGGAATGCAAGGTTGGTTCAATATTAGGAAAACTGTTAGTACATTCAATTATATCAACAACAAACCTATCAGAAATCATATGATCATATCAATAGATGCTGAAAAAGTTTTTGATGAAATACAGCATCCATTCCTATTAAAAACACTAGAGAGTTTAGGAATAAATGGACTGTTCCTTGAAATAATTAGCAGTATCTATTTGAAACCATCAACAAGCATTATATTCAATGGGGAGAGGCTAGAGGCATTCCCAATAAGATCAGGGGTGAAACAAGGGTGCCCATTAATTACCACTACTATTCATTATTTTATTACAAATGTTAGCATCAGCAATTAGAGAAGAAAAAGAAATTGAAGGAATTAGAATTGGGAGGTAAGAGACAAAACTCTCACTCTTTGCAGATGACATGATGTTCTACCTAGAAAATCCCAAGAAATCCAAAAAACTACTGGAAACAATTAGCAATTTTAGAAAAGTTGCAGGTTATAAAATAAACCCTCATAAATCCTCAACTTTTCTGTATATGTCTAGCAAGAAACAGCAGGAAAAGCTAGAAAGAGAAACCCCATTCAAAGTAACCTCAGACAACATAAAATATTTGGGAGTCTATTTGCCAAGACAGACTCAGAATCTTTTTTGAAAAAAAAATATAAAACACTTCTCACACAAATTAAATCAGATTTAAATAACTGGGCAAATATCAACTGCTCATGGATAAGTAGAGCTAATATAATAACAATGACAATTCTACCAAAACTAAACTCTCTGTTTAGTGCCCTACCAATCAAAATTCCAAAAAATTATTTTAACAAGTTAGAAAAAATTGTAAATAAATTCATATGGAGAAATAAAAAGTCAAGAATTGCCAGGAGCTCAATGAAAAAAAGTACAAAAGAAGGTGGCTTAGCCCTACCTCATCTAAAATTATATTATAAAGCATCAATCATCAAAACTGTTTGGTATTGGCTAAGAAATAGAGTGGTGGACCAGTGGAATAGACTAGGTGTAAAAAGCAGGAGATGATTATAGTAATCTGCTATTTGATAAATCCAAAGAGTCTGGCCATTGGGATAAAAACTCCCTCTTTGTTAAAAATTGCTGGGATAATTGGAAGTTAGTATGGAAGAAACTTGGATTAGACCCACACCTCACACCCTTTACCAAGATAGGATCCAAATGGTTACAGGACATAGACATAAAAAACAATACTATAATCCAATTAGAAGATCAAGGACTAGTCTACTTGTCAGATCTATGGAAAGGGGAGCAGTTTATGACTAAGGAAGAGTTGGAGAACATATCCAAAAACCAATTAGATGATTTCGATTACATTAAATTAAAAAGCTTTTGCGCAGATTAAAACCAATGTAACCAAGATAAAAAGAAATGTAGTAAATTGGGAAACAATCTTTACAACTAATGATTCTGACAAAGGACTCATTTCTAAAATATACAGAGAACTGAGTCATATTTTTAAAACAAAAAGCCATTCCCCAATT
Organism: Macrotis lagotis; assembly: GCF_037893015.1. Classification (NCBI taxonomy): domain Eukaryota; kingdom Metazoa; phylum Chordata; class Mammalia; order Peramelemorphia; family Peramelidae; genus Macrotis; species Macrotis lagotis. The sequence goes on along the minus strand of NC_133666.1, from coordinate 450,524,791 downwards.
GACAAATGGTTAAAGGATATGCAAAGGCAATTTACAGATGAGGAGATCAAAGCAATCCATAGACATATGAAAAAATGCTCTAAATCATTAATTATTAGAGAAATGCAAATTAAAGCTTCTCTGAGGTACCACCTCACACCTCCCAGATTTGCCAATATGACCAGGAAGGATAATGATCATTGTTGGAAGGGTTGTGGGAAATCTGGGACAATATTACACTGTTGGAGGAGCTGTGAACTCATCCAACTCTTCTGGAGAGAAATTTGGAACTATGCCCAAAGGGCAACAAAAATGTGCATATACCACTACTGGGTCTATATCCTGAAGAGATGATGAAAAAGGGTAAAAACATTACTTGTACAAAAATATTTATAGCAGCCCTGTTTGTGGTGGCAAAGAATTGGAAATCAAATAAATGTTCTTCAATTGGAGAATGGCTTAGCAAACTGTGGTATATGTATGTCATAGAACACTATTGTTCTATTAGAAACCAGGAGGGACAAGATTTCAGGGAAGCCTGGAGGGATTTGCATGAACTGATGCTGAGTGGGATGAGCAGAACCAGAAAAACACTGTACACTCTAACAGCGACATGGGAGTGATGTTCAACCTTGAAGGACTTGCTCATTCCATCAGTGCAACAATTGGGAACAAATTGGGGCTGTCTGCAAAGGAGAGTGCCATCTGTATCCAGATAAGGAGCTGTGGAGTTTGAACAAAGTGCAAGGACTATTCCCTTTAATTTAGGGAAAAAACAGATATCTAATTGTCTTATCTTGTTACCTCTTAGACTTCTCTTCTCTTCTTTAAGGATATGATTTCTTTCTCATCACACCCAATTTGGATCAAGGTACAACATGGAAACAAAGTAAAGACTGACAGAGTGCTTTCCATGGAGGGATAGGGGGAGGGAAGCAAGATTGGGGGGAAAATTGTAAAACTCAAATAATATCTTTAATAAAAATAAATTTAAAAAATGATTGGTAGAAACTGCTATTGTATATAATTGGAAAATAAAATATTTATATAATTTTTAAAAATGTAATTCAAAGGTACAGAAAAAAGAGATGGATAGAGAGGCTTCAAAGATGAAGAGCTGAATGGGTAAGGGAATAGTCATAAAGGAAACAAACTGGAATGGTGGAGGGAGGCATGTAATGGGAGTAGTAAAAAAATGGGATAATGGAGGACTTAGAAGAGAAGGGCTACAACAGGGAAGAACCAGTTATTACATTTATACAATCACAAGTGTCAGGCAAATTCCCTCTCTTCTTTAACTTTATTTATCGAGAATAAAGAGAGAAGAATGTACAAGAGGACAAGGTAAAGGGAAATGTAAAATAAATAATCATAACATTGAAAGTAAAGAAAAAGGGGCAGCTAGGTAGTACAGCTAGGATAGAGCACTGGCTCTGGAGTAAGGAATACCTGGCTTCAAATCTGACCTCAGACACTTAATAATTACCTAGCTGTCTGGCCTTGGGCAAGCCACTTAACCCCACTTGCCTTGCAAAAAACCCTAAAAAAACCAAAGAAAGTAAAGAAAAGAGCTCATCCATAAATAGACGAGGATGGCAGAATGGATTAGAAAAGTATAATCCAGCAAAATGTTGCTTTCAAGAAATATACTTGAAACACAAAAATTCATGACAAGTTAAAATTTGAGGCTGGAATAAAACCTGTTATGTTACAACTGAACTCAAAAAAACAAGAGTAGCAATAATGATTTTGAATCAGATATTTTTAAAATGAGCAGAAAACTTATACTCAAAGGCACCATGAATATTGATTCAATATCAATAATTAATATATATGCCCTTATTGGCATATACTTTTAACTTAAAAAATGAAGATGGAGTATTAGACATTTCTTCTGATTCTCACAAACTCTCAAACCTTGCAAAATTGAAGTTATAAACAAATGATAAAGCTATTTCAGCTGTCTCCATGTTGTAAAACACCAAGAAACAGATTGAGGCAACAACGTGATGATTTAACAACAGAGAAGTCTAATCTCTAACCTTTAGAATACTCAATATTCTCTCCTCTAAGGCTACCATACTCTGACAAGACTGCATAAGTTCACCTAAGGTTTGCAAGAGAATTTAACTCAGTCCCCTCTCTCTGATTACCCTCTCTATTAAGCCATTGAAAGCCAAAAGCCTGCAGGTTGCTTTCACACAAGCAGGTCAAGGTTCCCAGAGAAAGAACAGTTTTTTTATATTCTGTTTCTTCCAGAACACTAGGAACAATCATAGAGGAAATATGCTTAGGGGCATGGTAGTAAATGGGTTTTCCAGGGGGGGAAATATTCAAGTTACACACATTTAAATTTAATTTGTTTTTAACACTCTCTTAACTTCAAACAATCAACAAAATAACAAATTAAGCATGTTGCCTGGCATAGTAGGCACTTAATAAATGTTTATTGATTGATTGGAAATGTAGACAAGTGGCTCTCATTAAAAAATGAGACCAACTGGGGCTGTTTGAATACTCCCCTAAATATATTCCTCATAGTCAACACTCTAGTTCTCAAGCCCCCAATGATAACATTCACAATCATGAAATTTTTTGATATTAGGCATAACCAAAAATTTAAAAGTGAGTAAAAAGAAACAACAATATCATAGGATATTCCCATTTTAAAGAAAATTCATGAATAATAAGTATCACATAATTCTCCATCAGTGAGTGGTCTCAGTCATAATCTTCCACCAATTCATTCATCAATCTATGAGGGAGAGTGGACACAAAAATATCTTACAGAAACACACCAGAGAGGTAACCGAGTCAGGAAAACACATATACAAAGTTATTCACAATTCTGTAACTGTAAACTTCACTCCCCTTTTTCTATTTCAGGAATTGTTCATTAAAGGTTTTTTTTAAATTTTTATTAAAGATGTTATTTGAGTTTTACAGTTTTCCCCCAATCTTGCTTCCCTTCCCCCCACCCCACCCTACAGATAGCACTCTGTCAGTCTTTACTTTGTTTCCATGTTGTACCCCGATCCAAATTGGGTGTGATGAGAGAGAAATCATATCCTTAAAGAGAACAGAATTCTCAGAGGTAACCAGATCATTAAAGGATTTTCATGTCTATATGTTCTTTACTGATTAGATACTTCCACTGTTAAACTGAATCGAAATACCTGAGTTTGACTAACATGTAAGTTAATACACTTCAGAAAAACTAATTCATCTGCTGAATATCTTCTATTTCTTTCTCCAATCTATTCCTCTGCCTAACTGGACTTAGTTCTAGTGTCTACCACAGTATTTGGCATTTGACTTTTCACAATCAAAATCAACTAGTTGTTGATGTTTTCCATGATTCTCCAATTTATAACAGCTTCTCACATTGAAAATAGCAACTTCTTAGATCTTATACCAAAGATCTAAAAGTGTCATGATTACGAGTGCTTATATAAATAAAAATGGTCTTAGTTGAGGGGCTTGAGAACTAGAGTATTGAATATAAGGAATGCATTCATAGGTGTGCCATAGTCAGCTCTAACTGGTTAGTGAGAGCCAATTATTAAATTTTCAAATCAACTTTGGACTTTCTAATACATAAGTATAACATTAGATAGATTCAGAAATAGATAAATGAACCAAAGAGTGGCCATTTACTTACTAATATCAATTATTATTGATATTATATCATATCAAATCAATATAATATCAATATTTACTAATATCAATTTGATGGAAAGATTAATCAAGTGGTCCAGGTAGCTGTCTGTTACCCTATACAATCCAATATTACTGTGACCAGTTTGAATGAAGGTATAGTTGGATATATCTATGAAATATGTGGATGTCACAAAGCTACCACATTGGATCCAAATGGTCTTCACAGGCTAGCATGCTGCACCAAATATAATAAGAAAGACTTAGGTTCATGGAGAATATAATGGGGCAGGGGTGAGGATATGAATGTTTAGATAAGTTTGCAAAGGATATAGGAGGTCTTAGTGGATTTCAAAGTTTAAATCAACAATCCAACATGGTATTCAAAATAGCTAAGAAAGTAAAAACATGATTTGTACCCCAAATAATGAAGGTTAGAGCACAGATGTGCTTTACCATGGTTAGACCATATACTCATTATGTTTTTCAGTTCTCAGTGTCACATTTTAGGAAGAATATAATAAAGCAAGTGTAGAAGGGGATGACTTAGATGATAAAAAGAATGGAGACCATGAAACAAGAAGATCAGCTCAAGTATATGGGATATTTATCTTTGAAAAGAACAGGCTTGGGAGTATGAAATACTTATCTTTACAATTCTTTGATATTAAAGAAGAGCTAAGGCAAAAAATAAAGTTGTGTAGGGAAAGATATGTAGGCTCAATGTAAGGCAAATCTTTGAAATAACTCCAGCTATTTAAAAATGGAAAGAATTACCTTGAGAAGCAAAGGCTGGTGGCAACTTGTCTAGAATACTGAAGTGGAGTAGAGTATTCAGCTACAATTTGAGTTCTTGTAGATGCAGATTTATGACTTTGTGACATGCAATTGAAAAGAAAAAATGCAACTTCCTCATGAACAGATGAATTTCAGGCTAAAGAAATTAAATTCTATTCAATAAGAAATAAGGAGTTATTGAAAGTTTTTTTTTAGCAAGGGCAGCAGGATGAAAGTTAGTGTGGGATAAAATTATGGTGATGCTATAGAAAGTTTAATTTGGATTAGACCCAAAGAAATAGAATGGGAAATTCTGAAGATATAGACTCAGGCTACTATATAGATAGGAAAGCTGTTCAATTTATTAAGGCTTCTGCTTTCTAAATATTCACAAAAATATCACCCAAATTGTGAGTTGTTAATGTGGTAAAGTCTCTTCTATATCTTCCTTTTTTTGACTTAGTCTAGGCTACAGTCATGGTAGTCTTTGGGGACAAGTTTGTTTACCATTGTGATGGCTATATTAAGAAATTAAAACTTTTATTAAAGATATAATTATGACAGGACAAAATGTGCCTTTTCCACAAAAACACTTTTGTTGTGCGATATCAGAATGTTCCTTTGATAGAAAAAGAAAAAAACCTAGTTGCCCTCAGAAATAAAGGCTGTAATTTTATGTATCTATAGATATATAGATATACATATATATGTATATATACATATATACATATATATATATATATATATATATATAAATTCCTAAATATATAACTGGCTAAGAAAAATAAAACAACCAGGAAGGAATGGTTATGATGTAGTTGCCATGCTGTCTGCCAAATCCATTCTTACAAGCTAGCAGGGGACTGAAATTGAAAAGCTTTATGCCTTTTAGTACTTGAGATCATTTCAGAAAACTGATAGTAGAAAACCTATCAAGAGGCTATTTTAAAATAGCAAATGTAATATTTAAGTAGGGGTGTGTGTGTGTGGGTGTTGCATTTGGGGCCTGTCAAACTTGACAGTGTCCCTTCAGGCTTTTCTGGAGAAAACCTTGTAATATCAGAGCTATAGATCAGTATTCAGATTGCATGGTACTGTCTTTTGTAATTAAGCAAACCTAGTTTTCAGTACTGTTTTTCATAACTTCTTAGTGAAATCTTTGTGCCAACAGTTTGAGTCTGTTCTTAATTTTGGAGTTGAAGAGTGTTTCACAGAATCATAGAATTGCATAGCCAGAAGGAGCCTTAGAGGTCACCTAGTCTCATCCCGTTATTTGCTCATAATCATCACAGAGTATATAGAGCAGTGGCCAAGATCATTCCAATAGCCTCCTAATTGGTCTCTGTCTAAGTCCTGGTATTTAAATTTACCATCTAGTGCTATGCCTATACTCTATGCTGCCTGGTGGGATATGCCTAGTGGCTCTGCTTCAAAAACGCCTTCAGAAGATTCATTGGGTTATTATTGGTGTTTTATTTCCTCAACACAGTAAGTGGCCATGAGTCATATCTTTATAGATAAGTCAGGGAAGGATTATCAAAGTGCTGTGTGGAGCTGCATCTGAAAACTAACCAGAACATTCTACTCAACTGCAAGATGAACCCCACAGTTCAGATAGTTAGGAAAACTTAAAGCTTTAGTGTCTGGCACAGACCTTGCAAAGAGCAGATCTCCAACAAGTGTTATTTGGATTCAGTTGAACTAAACTGAACTGAATTGACTTGAATTGCCAATAACATTCTTAGCAATACTGTTTTGAGAAATGGTAACCGATAAAGTCAATGTGGTCTTAGATTACATTAATGGGTATAGTTCTCAGAAATGAGGATTAGATAGGATAGTCTAGCTATACTTTGTCCTGGTTAGAGCACAACTGCAATGTTTTGCTCAGTTCTGAATGTCCAAGTTTAAGAAAGATTTAGATCTGCTAGCGAATATCTAGAAAAAAAAGGATGATAAAAGATCTCACAAGTATGTCTTTTGAGGATTGGTTTAAAGAAGAGAAAACTTGGGGAGACAGAGTATTTGATAGGCTAAAATATTCAATAGGGAGAATATTTTAAAGGAAAAGCAATTAAACTGCTGCTTGAATTTAGAAGGCAGATTGAAAATAACAGGTGGATATTGCAAAGAGGTATATCTAGATTTGATCCAAGGGAAAATTTGCTAACAGTTAGAATGTTTTAAAAGCAAGTTTTTCATCCACTCAACCTCAATGGAGATCTTCCTGCAAAGGTTGGTTAATCATATACTCATAGATTTAAAGTTAGAAGGGAACTTTGACATCACCTATTCTAGTCTAAACCCCTCATTTTTTAATGTAGAATTTGAGGACCAGAGAAATTTTGTCTTGTCCAAGTTCACCGTGCTGAGATGTAGCAATGCATAGATCTGCACTAACTTCTCTGACTTCAAACCTGATGACCTTTCTATGGAACAATGATACCTCTTGTGTATATTATGGAAGAGTTGATTTTTTAGGTTTGGATTAGACCAGACAGTCACTGAGGTCCCTTCTAATGCTGAAATTCTATGGTGATATGAACTTAAGGAAGTAGAGAAGTGGGGGAGGTAGTCATGAGATGAATCCAAAGAGGATAAAAATTGAGAGAATGGTTTCATGATTCTAGCTCATGTCTACAAAGGAATTATGTGATAGCTTCCCCACAGTTTTATCCCTCATCTCCACTGCTAGGCTGGAAGTCATTGAGTTTGATGTAACAGCCCAAGGTGGGAGGGCTGGAAGAGACAGACTAGAGCATCATGACTTCCTAGACAGAGAGAAGTCAGAACAGTTCTGATCACAAAATAATCTTTTTTCCTGAATTCTTGGGCTGGAAATTTAAAACCTACTAATTCAGACTATCCCTTCAGGGGCCATTTCAGATAGTTTTGTTAAAAATTGGACATGTTCCTGAGTCTTTAGACAACCACAGGCTCAGCAAGAGTTTGAAGTGTGGTGGCAGTAACCCTGACTCCCCTCTCTCTTCATCCTCTTTCCACCCACCCCCTGCCTCCATTTTCTCTTTTATGTGTATCTATCTGTGTCTAATTTAGATGGCAAGTTCCTTAATACTGTATGTTATAGTTTCTAGCATACTGTGAGTGCTTATAAATGTTAAATGATAATAATGATAATATGGGAGCCCTAAAGGTGCCAGCTGCTTCATTTCACTTGAGAAAACAGAATTTTCACTACAGCTTCTAGTTAGAAAATAAAGGGTGGTATAATGGATTTCTAAAGCAAGGAAGAAGGCAGAGATATGTGAGGTGGGAGTTGTAAAAAAAGAGAAAGGGGGTAAATAAAAGGTCAACTGAAGTGCCCTGCCACTTGGATTATAAAACAAGTCAGCAACTGGAGCTATGCCACATAGCCTTCTAAGAAAATTACTGTGTGGACAAATTAAATAAAAAATCTAAAATTTTGGATAAACAAACATGTGAAAAGGGATTACTGATGTGGGTTTAATAAGAAAAATACATACTGTACATACAGTATTACAGAACTCAAGACAGCAGGTCAGTGTGAGTTATTTAATATCTCCAAGTACCAACTTTCTTATTAAAAAAAAGAGGTTCAACCCTTCTGGTTCTGAAATTTTTGTGATTCTTTTATTCATTTGTGATTATCTATATTTAACAGAACATGATATTTATAAAGCATTTTAAGGTTTATAAAACTTTCCAACAACCAAGGGAACAAGATATTATAGTTACTATTCTCATTTTAAAAATGTGGAAAATAGGACTTCTGGTCAAGATGGATAAAAGAAAATAGGACTACTGTTAAATTCTCTTGGATTTCCCTCAGAAGTGACATTAATCAAGTCTCTTAAGAGATTTTGAAGCTCCTGAACCTACCAATGATCAGAGTGAAATATCTACCAACAAAGTCTGTCTGGGGGAAGTATGGGTGTGCCCAAGGCAGAGAGCAAAGAACACATCACCAGTGACAGGATAGACTGGGGACTAACCTGAGATCCTTGGCTGTAGGGGCCAGGACTTTGGAGTCAGGACTTGACTGCATAGTGGACTATGCCAGCACACAGTGAAAGAAATGCAAGGGGGAAATTAACATCTTACAACAAAAAGTGACAGAAGAAAGCAAATCCTTGTAAAATGCAATGGGGGCAATTGGAAAAAGATAACAGCTCTTTTAAGAATAGGATTGACCAAACAAAAAAGTAGCTAACTGAGGAAAATACTTCCATGAGAAATAGGATTGGTCTACTGGAAGCTAATGATTTTATGAAAAACCAAGGTTCTATTAAAAATATAAGAAATGAAAAAATAGAAATTGTAAAATAGCTCACTGATAAAAACAACTGACATGGAAAGTAATTCCAGGAGAGATAATTTAAGAATTATTGAACTACCTGAAAGTCATGACCAAAAAAGAGCCTAAATACCATTCTTCAGAAAATTGTAAAGAACTACCCTGATATCCTGGAACCAGAGGGAAAAAATAGTCATCAAAAGAAGTCACTGATCACTTCCTGAAAAGGATCCCAAAAAGAAAATTGTAATAATGTAGTCAAGCTCTATCAAACCAAAGAATAAATCCAGAAAGCAGCCAGAAAGAAGCAATTAAAATACTGAGAAGCCACAGTCAGGATTCTACAGGACCTGTCTGCATAACATTAAAGGATGGAAGGGTCTGGAACATAATGTTCCCAAGATCAAGGGAGCTTGTATCGCAACCCAGAATCAACTACTCACCAAGATGAGCATACTCTTTCAGGGGGGAAAAGAAGTGTCTTCCAAACTTTCCTGTTCAAAATCAAGTTCAGAAAAGAAATATTTTATGCATCGTTTTCAGATCATTATGCAATAAAAATCACATACAATAAAGGATCATGCAGAGATAGAACTAAAATAAATTGGAAACTAAATAACCTAATTTTAAAGAATGAGTGAGTCAAGCAACAAATCATAGAAATAATTGATAATTGCATACAAGACTATAACAATTAGGAGTCAACATAGCAAAACTTGTGGGATAATACCAAAGCAGTTAGTAGGGGAAATATATCTCTAAATATATACATGAATAAGATAAAGATGAGATCAATAAGGAGATCATGCAACCAAGAAAGCTAGAGAAAGAATAAATTAAAAATCTCCAAGTACCAAATTAGAAATTCTGAAAATAAAGGAGAAATTAATAAAATCAAAAATAAGAAAATTATTGAACTAATAAAACTAAGAGTTGGTTTTATGAAAAAAAATCTTCGGTTAATTTGATTTAAGAAAAGAAAGAAGAAAATCAAAAGTATCAAAAGTGGAAAAGATAAATTCACCACCAATGAGGAGGAAATTAAAGTAATAATTCAAAATTATTTTGTACAACTATGTGCCAAGTGAAATGGATAAATATTTACAAAAATATACATTCCTGGGGCGGCTAGGTGGGCAGTGGATAGAGCACAGGCCCTGGAGTCAGCAGTCCCTGAGTTCAAATCTGACCTCAGACACTTAATAATTACCTAGCTGTGTGGCCTTGGGCTTAACCCCATTTGCCTTGCAAAAACCTAAACACGCACACACACACACACACACACACACACAAACACACACACCCCTTAGGTTAAAAGAAGAGGAAATTAAATACTTAAAATCCAATTTCAGATAAAGAAATTGAACAAGCCATCAGTGAATTCCCTAAAAAAAATCTCTGGGGCCAGATTCAAGGAACAATTATTCCAAATATTCAAAGAGTAATTAGTTAAAATTCTATATAAATTATTTGAAAGTGTAGGTGAAGAAGGAATTCTGCTTAATTCTTTCTATGACATAATATAGTATTGATACCTAAACCAGGAAGAGTCAAAATAAAGAAAGAAAATTATAGACAAATTTCCTTAATAAATATTGTTCCAAAATTTTAAATATAATATTAGCAGAGACTAAAACAAGTTATTGCTAGGTTAATACACTATGATGAAGTAGGATTTATACCAGGATTGCAGGATTGTTTCAATATTGGGAAAACTATCAGCATAATTCACATATCAATAACAAATCTAACAGAAATCATATGATTATTTCAATAGATACTGAAAAAGCTTTTGATAAAAGACAGCATAGATTTCTATTAAGAATACTAGAGAACATAGAAATAAATGGAGTGTTCCTTAAAATGATCAGTATCTATCTAAAACCATCAACAAGCATTATATTTAATGGGAATAAGCTAGAAACATTTTCAGCAAGATTGGGGTGAAACAAGGATGTCCATAACCAATTCTATTATTTAATATTGTATTAGAAATGTTAGTAGCAATGAGAAGAAAAAGAAACTGAAGGAATTAGAATAGGTAATGAAGAAACAAAATTCTCATTCCTTGCAGATGATAAGATGGTATACTTAGCAAACCCTAAAAAATCATGTAAAAAGATACTTGAAACAATTAGCAACTTTAACAAAGTTGCAGGATATAAAATAAACCTACATAAATCATCAGCATTTCTATATATTATCAACAAGACACAGCAGGAAAAGATAAAAAGAAAAATTCCAGACAACATAAAATGCTTGGGTGACTACCTGACCAGCCAAACTCAGAAACTATATGAAAATAATTATAAAATACTTGTCACACAAATAAAATCAGATCTAAATAACTGGTCAAATGTCAATTGTTCATGGGTAGACCAAACTAATATACTAAAAATGACATCTCTCCCTAAATTAAATTACTTATCCAGTGCCATATTAATCAAACTTCCAAAAAATTACTTTAGTGAGCTAGAAAAAATAACAATTCATATTGAGGAACAAAAAGTCAAGAATATCAAGGGAAATAATGAAAAAAAGAAAAATGAAGGTTGCCTAGTCATACCAGACCTAAAATTTTATTATAAAACATTGTCATTCAAACTTTTTGGTATTGGATAAGAAACAGAGTGGTGGATCAGTGAGACAGATTAGGTGCAAAAGAGACAGCAGTAAATAACTATAATAATCTATTATTTGATAAACCCAAAGATTCCAGTTTCTGTGATTAAAACTCACTCCTCAATAAAAACTGCTGGGAAAACTGGAAGATAGTTTGGCAGAAACTAGGTATAGACCAACATCTCACAGCCTATATCAAGATAAGGTCAAAATTGGTACAGGAATTAACATGAAAGTAATATTACAAGTCAATTAGGAGAACAAAGAATAGTTAATCTGTTAGATCTTTGGAAAAGGGACCAGTTTGAGGCCAAAGAAGAGATAGAGAACATTATAAAAAACAAGCGTGATAATTTTGATTGTGTTTGAAATTGAAAAGATTTTGCACAAAAAAAAAAGCCAATGCAAAGAACATTAAAGGGAATTCAGTAAATTGGGAAACAATTTTTGCAACTAATGTTTCCTGACAAAGGACTCATTTCTTTTTGTTGTTGTTGTTATTGTTTTGCAAGGCAAACGGGGTTAAGTGCCTTGCCCAAGGCCACACAGCTAGGCAATTAGTAAATGTCTGAGACCTGATTCGAACCCAGGTACTCCTGACTCCAGCACTGGCACTTTATCCACTGCGCCACCTAGCCACCCCCAAAGGACTCATTTCTAAACTATATAGAGAACTGAGTCAAATTTATAAGAAAACAAATCATTCCCCAACTGATAATTGGTCAAAGGATCTGGAAAGGCAATTCTCAGATCAAGAAATCAAAACAGTCTATAGTCATATGAAAATTGCTTTAAATATTTATTGATTAGAGAAATGTAAATTAAAACAATTCTGAGGTATCACCTCACACATATAGATTGACCAATAAGACTAAAAAGGAAAATGATAAATGTTCAAAGGAATGTAATAAAACTGGGACACCAATGCATTGTTAGTGGAGTTGTGAACTGATCTAACTTTTCTTGGAGGGCAATTTGGAATTATGCTCAAAGGGCATAAAATAGTGCATACCCTTTGATTGACTACTAGGTCTGCATGCTGAGGAGATCACAAAAAAGGGTAAAATATTCCATATGTTGAAAAATATTCACAGCAACACTTTTTTGTAGTGACAAAGAATTATAAATTGAGAGGATGCTCATCAATTGGGGAATGGCTGAACAAACCGTGATATATGAATGTGATGGAACCCTATTGTCCTATAAGAAATTATGAGGGATAGAACTTCAGAAAAAACTGGAAAAACTTACAAGAATTGATGCTGAGTGAAATAAACAGAACCAAAAGAATGTTATACATGCTAATAGTAACATGGGTGATAATCACCTATGATGGATTTGTCCATTTTAGCAGTACAATAATCAAAGACAATTCTAAAAGATTTGTGATGGAAACTATCATCTATATCCAGAGAAGGAACTATGGAGTTTAAATGAAGACCAAAGCTGAATATCTTTAATTTTTAAAAGTTGTCTTATTTATTATCATTTTTTCCTCTTAATTATTTTTCTGTTTGGATTTGGTTCTTCTTTCACAACAAGAGCAATGTGGATCTATGTTTAGCATTGTTATGCATGTAGAAGCTATATTAGATTGCTTTCTATCAGGGGGAGGGGGTGGGAAGGGAGAGAGGGAGAAAAATATAAACCTTAAAATCATATAAAAAGTAATTGGTAAAAACTACCGTTGCATGTAGTTAGAAAAATAAATAAATAAATATTTAAATTAAAAAAAATTAGGAAACAGAAGTTCATAAAGGTTAAGTGACTTGCTCATTGTCTTACAGCTAGTAAATGTTGGAAGTCAATTCCAAGTCTATTACTCCTCTCAAAATGCTTCTTCAAAATAGTTATATAGATATCTTTCTCAGTCCTCCTTAATTCTAGGGCTTTCCATTTAGTATAAGATGCAACTGATTCTGTGTATATTGTATTTATGTGTGTGTGTGTGTGTGTGTGTGTGTGTGTGTGTGTGTGTGTATATAACTTCAAGTTTAATAGGGGAGACAGCATGCAAACAGCATATATTGTATGTATGCTGTCTTCCCCATTAAACTGGAAGAGCAGAGGCTATTTCTTTGCCTTTCTTTGTTTCTCTTGTGCTTAGCATTGTAACGGGCATATAGTTAGTGCTTTATAAATATTTATTGGCTTGACATCCTATACTCTTTTTTTTCTGGTTAAGCTGGACAGTTAATTGTTCTTTGAACTTGGCTAACCATTGCCTATTCTGAACATTCATTCAGGTTTCCTTTCCCTTTTTTCTTCAAGGTTCAGTTCAATATGACCTGTTCCTTGAATGCATGTCTCTTTCTCTCATCAATGTTCTCTCCCTTTTCTAGTGTTCCCTTTTGCTCCGATATTCCTAATTAATTTGTCTGTTTTGTTTGGCTCCAGAGGACAAAAGTAGGAGTAGTGGGAGAGAGATGTAAGGGCAAATGTTGTCTTAATATCCTAGAAATCAGAGCTATTTCAAAGTGGAATAGACTACTTGTCTATGGATCCCTTTCATTGAAAGTCTTCAAGCAAAGATTAGACCACTTGTCTTATTCATTAAAATGTGGGTTTCTCTCTGCCAGTAAAGCAGTTGGTACATAGGAGGCACTTAAAGGACCTTCTAACTCTACAAGTCTGAGATCCTTTGCTAGATCTCCTTATTTCTCATTATGCCACAATAATACTTGTACATATATAAAACTTTTTATACCTATCTATGAACAATTGTATTCTCCTGTATAGAGAACAGTAACAGTGCAATTTAAAAAAAAATCTTTCTCCAAGGCCAAATTCTTTGTTTTTCAAGAGTCACTGAAAATACATTGGTTAAATTGAATTGTTCAAGGTCACACAGCCAACTAGAAACTGCCCTTGGGGTCTTTTAACTAAGGGTATGAGAGCTGGCTTTGGAGTCAGAAGACCTTGGCTCAGTTTTAGACCTTTATATAAACTATGTGAATCGTGGCATTACTCAGTGTCCTAGATATCTCTTTAAGATTACAAATTGCAGAGCAAGTGCTGATATGTACTGAAAGTTTCCTCAGGTTGAGTTGCTCTATTCCATTGAAATCATAGGTCAATTTTTATCCATATATAAGATCTAAGTAAGTTGCCTAGGCGAATCATCACACCTATGCTCTTGACAATCTTTAGCTCTGATGAATAAGAAAATATTTTTAACTATTCCTTAGAGTATATTTAAACTCCCTCATATAGTCTTGATACTCCAAAGAATGGAAACTGTTGGGATCAACAAAATCAATTAAACTATAAAAAAAAATATCCACTCTTTCTCCCCCTCTCAAAAAAAAAACCCCTCACAGTTTCTGGTATTACTGCCTAAAATTATTAATGTAAGTTGTTATTATATAAATAATGAAATCTTTTGCTATGCTTCAATCAAAAAGAAAGCAAAATTTTTTATATTTTTCTTATCATAGTTTCTTATGGTATCATCCTTAAAAAGCATTTAAGTACTTAACTTTTCATGACACTGGATCAAGTACTAAGAGAACCACTGAGCTCTGACCCATATCCTCTAGAACAAGCATTCTTCACCTAGGGTCCATAGATCTCCAAAGGAGTCAGCAGATAGATTTGAGGGGAGCAATGAACTTAGATGAGAAAAATTCATTTTTATTTTCACTAAACTTTAACTGAAACTTGTTTATTTTAAAACATTATAGTGGGGTGTTTAGGCAGTGCAGTGGATAGAGCACCAGCCCTGGAGTCAGGAGTACCTGAGCTCAAATCTGGCTTCAGACACTTAATAATTACCTAGCTGTGTGGCCTTGGGCAAGCCACTTAACCCCATTTGCCCTTCAAAATCCTAAAAAAAAACCGCAAACCATTATAGTAAAAAGGAGTTCTTAGGTTTTAACAGATAGTCTTGGGGGTTCATGACACAAAAAAGAGTGAGTACTCCTGTTCTAGAACAAAAATTCCCAAAGAGAAGCTTTCCAAGACCTTATATGAGAAGCTCTGATAAACATTTAACAAGAAACCATACTAAAAATTCTTGCATACCAAATAAAGTCTACTTTGTGAAAAATGAATTAAGTTTCATTTTATATATTCCTTGTGTATATATGAATTGTAAACATGATTTTTTTTTTTGTATGAAAGAAGTTTTCCTCAAAGTCAAAGGGGACAGAGACTGAAAGAGATTGGGAACTTCTGCTCTGAAAGTCTGCAAAAAGGTTAGAAAGAAAGAAAGAAAAAAGACCTCTTTAGTAACCCTGCTGTCTCCCTCCTACTTCTTATTGCTTCCATATGCAAGTAATGAAGCGGCTGCTAGCCTCTTCAGAGATTAGCCATGTTCTCCCTTCCCATATTGCTCCTGGTCACCATGGGTTACAGATGCAGAGACAGATAGAAAGCCCACAGATGCATGGTAAATGTGGAGATGATGTTAATTAGAATGCAAATTGCAAAAGTGAATAGAAAGCCTACAGATGTGTATCAAGACAATTCTATCCAGGCAGGGCTCTCTACACCTGGCTGCATGACCTTGCCTCTATCAGTCTAATTGTGTTTTACAACCAACAGAGAGAATGTGTTTATTATGTACTCTTCAAATAGTTTGGCTGACAATCCATAAAGAAGGACAGGGAAAATTGGAAGATTTTCCAGTGAGAACTTAACTGGGTTCACCTGTAATTCTGCTTTGCTTAATACTTAACAACTAGCTTATACTTCTACACTTACGAGAATTAAAAACTATTTTTCTTTTTCTTTTTTCTTTTCTTTTCTTTTCTTTCTTCTTCTTTCTTTCTGTCTGTCTCTTTCTTTCTTTCTTTCTTTCTTTCTTTCTTTCTTTCTTTCTTTCTTTCTTTCTTTCTTTCTTCTTTCCTTCCTGCCTTCCTTTCTTCCTTCCTTCCTTCCTTCCTTCCTTCCTTCCTTCCTTCCTTCCTTCCTTCCTTCCTTCCTCTTTCTTTTTCTTCCTTCCTCTTTCTTTCTTCTTTCTTTCTTTCTGTCTGTTTCTTTCTTTCAGTCTGTTTCTTTCTTTCTGTCTGTTTCTTTCTTTCTTTCTTTCTTTCTTTCTTTCTTTCTTTCTTTCTTCTTTCCTTCCTTCCTTTCTTCCTTCCTTCCTTTCTTCCTTCCTCTTTCTTTCTTTCTTTCTTTCTTTCTTTCTTTCTTTCTTTCTTTCTTTCTTTCTTTCTTTCTTCCTTTCTTCCTTCCTCTTTCTTTCTTTCTTTCTTTCTTTCTTTCTTCTTTCCTTCTTTCCTTCCTTCCTTCCTTTTTCTTTCTTTCTTTCTTTCTTTCTTTCTTTCTTTCTTTCTTTCTTTTCTCTTCCTTCCTTCCTTCCTTCCTTCCTTCCTTCCTTCCTTCCTTCCTTCCTTCCTCTTTCTTTTTCTTTCTTCCTTCCTCTTTCTTCTTTCTTTCTTTCTTTCTTTCTTTCTTTCTTTCTTCCTCTTTTTTCTTCCCTCCTTTTCCTTCCTTCCTTCCTTCCTTCCTCTTTCTTTCTTTCTTTCTTTTTTCTTCCTTTCTTCCTTCCTTCCTTCCTTCCTTCCTTCCTTCCTTCCTTCCTTCCTCCCTTTCTTCCTCTTTTTTCTTCCCTCCTTTTCCTTCCTTCCTTCATTTCGTCCTCTTTTTTCTTCCCTCCTTTTTCTTCCCTCCTTTTCCTTCCTTCCTTCCTTCCTTCCTTCCTTCCTTCCTTCCTTCCTTCCTTCCTTCCTTCCTTCCTTCCTACTTTCCTTCCTCTTTCTTTCTTCCTTTCCTAAGTTGTGTTTTTGAGTATGTGATATTTTTGAAAGGAAAAGATCCTTTCTTCTAGGGGAAAAAAAAGTAAATGTGAGCTATATATAATTGGAAAATGACTAGATAAATACCACTCCTATAACAATAATATTCATTAGGCAGAAGCATGTGGCGAGAGGTTGCCACAACACACACAGAATATGAAGGGAGATGGAGTTCTAAACATGTGTATATATGTGTATGCGCGTGTTCTCTTATACATGTGGATGTATGCAGTAAAAGGCTTTAGGCTTATCAAAGAGTGTCGCTGACATGAGATTGCTTCTCACCCTCTTTAAACAAGATGGAAATTACAGGAACAAATAAATATTTCATTTCTGGATAGAGATTCTTAGGGAAGGCCAAGAAAGATAGAATAGTAGAAAAGAACAAAAAAAGAAGACAATGCAGAAAGAAAATATACAATAAACAGGAGCATGTGGAATGTGAACCACCTGACTAAGCCAGATGCCTCAAGAGAGGAAGAAAAGGAAACAGCAAAATGCCTTTATATCCCCTGGAGTCATCAAAGGAAGCCTGCAATGCAGGGCATCAGAGTGATCCTCTCTGGTTTAATATCTGACACATTTGCATCTGTGATGTGGGGAGTAAATTAGAATTCCTGTTACAAGAACTGAATTTTAACTCTGTGACAAGTTAACACTGTAGAGGTCAAGCAACCATACCATGGTCTTATCTTATCCCAGATGGTGTCAAGATGAATAGTTGGGTGGGGCTTTTGGGGAGGAAAGAGAGAGAGGGAGAGGAATAGGGAGAGTGGGAAAAGTAAGGGAATGACAATAAAAAGAATTGAGTTGATTTTATTCTACTCAGTTCTAGTTCATTTGGAAGGTTATTTTTTTTTCTTTGTTTCCTTGAACATCCCTCTCATGGACAGTCCAGAGTCACACTACCTACTCAGGTCAACTTGAGTCTCAAATGCAGGTACATTGTTATTTTAATTATTTAGGAAGCAATTTCTGAGTCTGAGGAAGATGGATTGAATTTCTTTTGAAAAATCACTCTTTTCCTGCATCCCCCTCTCCCATCATTCCCTTTTTTAGGGCTAAAGTCTCCTGCACAGTAATGTCATTGATTAAAAGGGAATATGTTTTTAGATTTTTTTTTTAATTTCATTTTTTCCAAAGAATGTTATGACTGGATGGGCTTTGGGGATCTACTTGCCATAGAGATATGAAATCCAGTTTTTAATAAAACATGCAGTATAAAAGTCCAAGTGCTATTTTTTTTCTTATATGTCTATATGCTCTGATTATTATTCACTCACAAGTTACTCCTGAGAAATGGGGTCTAAAGTATTAAAAAAAACTTTGCACTTATCTAAGGATTTCACAGTATGTCACAATTATTGCTCCCATTTTAAAGGCAAATAAAATGAGGCAAAAGTAGTTAAAATATTGATGCCTGGATATAATTCTTCTCTATACAGTTGGGCACCAGAAATGCTCCCTTCTTAGAGGCTTAAAAATGCAAATGTTGTTTTCTTCTAATTGAAAATAAGCCTAAACTACTCCATAATTATAACTCATGAGGAAATACTGATGTTTATTTTTCTGGAAGTAATGATTGTGGAACATAAAGACTGTCATGAGTTTAGAAAACCCCAAATAAAGGTAGGACTTGTTTTAAGTGTGTCACAATGATAAGTATCCTTACGATGCAATTTGTTTATTTAAGAACCTTCCAACAGAAGCATGAAATGCTACTATTATTACCAGCGCTTTTTGATCTTATTAAATGTGAATAAAAATCTCTCATTGGAAAATATTTCACTTCAGGAGATGTTTGTCATTATTATAATATGTTTCTTTGAAAACCAGATAGTTTTCACTGGTGTCGTTTATCACAGCATTTTTTTCCCTGTGGTGTATTCAAATATTTTTCATGTTATTGACTAGTCCATTTTGTTCTAGTTAAATGAAATCTTGGTTAAGTGTTGACAAATTTTATTTAAAACAAACAAATAAATAAATAATAAGGAATTAAAACAGAAATTTGTGTTGTTGTTAGGAGAATTCACAGAACAACCCCTGAACATTGTTTGACCCTCCCATCTCCCCTTGGTGAACTTTTGGGAGGATATGGAAAAAGATCTCAAATAATAGGATAGGTGGATAGAAGTCTGGATCCATGTCAATGAGATCATAGATCCATTTAAGTATTTTAATATGTTTTAAAATACAGGGGGAAAATGTTCTCAAAGGAGCTAGAAGTACATGTTGTTCTCATTCTGTTTGAACCCGATGATTAGTGCTAACCATAGACCCACTTAAATAAGAAGAAATGATTTGGGAAACTGATGAAGCACATTCAGACCTTAATAGCTCTTGGGATCTCTAGCTAGGATTGAATTACTTTAGAGACTTAGTCCCCAAACTGTGACCCAGGGCATCCTGGGTCACAGCAAGGAACTCACAGGGGCATCACGGCATGGGATATTTAAAATTTTTGAGGGAAACACAGCAATAAATATTCAACATATGTCAGACACCTCACAAACTCCTAAACTGTGGCAGTTCAGAGTTTCAACGTTAGTTCATACTACATTCCTTCATGTTTTCAAGGTTGGAGATGCGTTTCTTTTACATTTGGCTACACTAGTAACTTCTCAAATGTTCTCTTTTGTAAAATCATACGTGGTTTTTAAAGTTTTTTTAATTTTTAAAATTTTATTTTATTAAATAAAACAAGAATTTCTATAACACAGTACTATTAAAAAAGATGACTACACATGAAACTTCAAATCTCCTATCAACAATTTACTTTCTTTTAAAATATACAACAAAATTATCATGTAAATTTCTTTTTTCTTTCCTACCCCCCAAGGTGCAAATAAGCTATTTTGATTATTATAAATGCCCCAATTAATTATAAAAATCATATAAAGATGCTATATGCATCTGGAGAAAGAACTGATAAATAGAGGTATGCATAGAATAATTTTGCATATATCTACAAATGCATATACAATATGTACATATTTATAGGAATATATATAGATTTATACACAACTGTTTCCGTCTAAAGTCATACCTTTTCAAAACTGGGTTTTCAGCAGTTACTGTGATAAAAAGCAAGTTCCACATAAAAACTGGTGTGGAACTGGAAATAGTAATGTCCATATCCAATCAGATTCTAAGACTGAAGAATCTGTGCAGTGTCCAGCATTCCATTATTAGTTAATTTCAATTTAATTTAATATGAATTATACTTTTCAACAGGCACCTAAGTTGTTAGAGCTTAAATATTTATTAGGTTGTTTGGACATAACCATTTAATTAGGAAAACTGTTAGGTATTTCTTTTTTAGCTTAGGAGTATTGAAAAAAAAATTTACTGAGGCCAGAAGAATTCAATAAGCCTTGAAACTCTGGGGAATCACTGCCTTAGAGGATAACAGGAAAGGTTAGAGTCATGACTTCCAAAGATTATAATTCTTAGAAATTCTAGCATTATGAGGAAAATGGAATTTTATGTAATGATCACAAATATGCAGTTAAATGGGTAGTCCATTGAATTAGTTTATCATTCTACATATCATAAAAAGGCACCATGAAAGGTCAATGGGTTGGGCATTGAATTTTAGGAGAAAGAGAATAGGATTTTAAAAGTATGTGTACATTTCAAGTTTCTAAGTTGAAATGAATATGGGGCCATATTTGAGAAATTTTTATAGCACTATCAATGACCCTAAGTTTCCTTTGAATATCAAAATTCCCCCAGTAATTATGATTGTGAATCATGAAACACCACAAAATACAAAGAATTGAAATTGCAGATGATCTCAATGTAATGGGAAAATCGTGTGTATAAATAGACTATAGTAAATTACCAACACTAACTTGCATGCAAAAAACTGGAATAAAAAGCATCATTTGTAAAATGTATGACAGGAAAGGAAGGTGGGGTAATTGTGTAAGGAGAATAAGGAATAATAGATGGATAGCCCAAATACTGCATTGGTATCCAGGAAGGGAATAAAAAAGGAAGGCCTTCTTCCTTTGTGTAGTTGGTAGTACCTCTTTGGAGAATTTGCTAAATAACATGTCGAAAGTTGTATAGGATAACAAGGGATGGATAAGCTACAGTCTTCACCCTTAAATAATCTATAAAAATGAAATCATTAAGTCACTTTACTTTTACGAAAGAAAAAGCAGCATGTTTTCTGGACTTAGAGTCTAAAAGGTGTAAATGTCAACAGAAATAGACACATAAAATCCCTTTGCTAAATTGCAATTAAAAAAAAGCATAGGAAGTTTTTTTTAATTTTAATTTTCATCTTTTTTTTATATCATCATGCTTAAAAAGTATGGACTAGGCATCTTTGTCTAGATAGGTGCTTTCAGCCTATCTGCAAGATTTTTAAAGTGAAGATTTAAAAGAATCATTTCCTTCCTGAACAAACAAGAAGAAAAAAAAATCATTATTCTCCCAGTGGCCCATCAGAGGATAGGGAAAAAACAACAGGAAAGAAAAAAGAGCAAGAGAGAGTATACAGAATTCCCATATTAGGTAAGAAACCCTTGAATAATTGAAAGATGATTTGTGGTGCAGTTGTCTGAATAACCAAGAATTGGTTGCTTTGCTCCAAAAGGGAAAAAAGATATTAGTTGGAATAATGTGTCAATAATGCAATGTGACATAGGCAGCATTTTATAGATAATTGGGAATATAGAGAACATGGATAATTGGTATATACAAATAATTCCAAAACCTGATCTAAACTAATAGTTGCAACCCCTTTTGAAGAAGATCTATTAGGGAAAAAAGTATATTAGTTCATTTTCATTTCTTTTCCTTCAACCTCAGGAAGAATTAACAAATCATAAGATGACAGACAATGGAGAGTACAGAAAGAGAAAATAAAAAAAAATAAATGATAATTTAATAATCATTTCCAGAAAAGAACAGCATTTCAATGGACTGAATCAACATTAGCACATAAAATAACAATGTAATATTTTAATTGAACAAAGGACTATTTCAAGCATTGCTTTAGAGAGTTAAAAGGTTATTTCCTCTTCATTTCTTTTCTTTAGACTGTAATTAGGGTAAGCTGAAACCTAAAAGTCATAATCAGAGTACCACCCACCTGGAAAGAACTTACCTTAATTGCATTTCAAATTCCAAAGAAATGGAGAAAAGTTTCTCATGCTTAAAAAAAATCACAACAGGTGTTACCACAATAAGGGAGATAAGATAGTTAATCCAAGGGATAAGAAGACAAGGGTTGGAACTAATAACTCTAATAAAAAATGAACTCTATTTCACTCTAAGGTTTTTCAAAAAAGAAAAGCAAAGGTAATCTGGTCTATTGGGCCTGTATATAAATATATAATTTTTTCATGATACAATAGTTGCAGAATTATGTGTGTTGACCAAAGGGACGGATTGAAGACTTTTGTAACAGAAATAACTCTGTGGCAGTAAAGTGCAGCACTTGTGGATATGATTTCTGAACAGCTTTCCTATTTGTCCATGTACCTCTCTGTTGTTTGTATACATGGAGTGGTCTCAGGAACTTTATTATACTGTGCTGTGAATTTCCTGGGGTCTTGAGCACCTAACATATCCAAGTGTTAGATAAAGATGACTTTGTGTCATCTTCAGATGTTTTTCCTTAGCAACACCTTCTGAGACTATTCTATGTGCGTTAGGATGACCTCTCTGGTGCTGGAATCTTAACAAAGAGAACCAATATAAAAAATGATATATATTGAAAATTTCATTTGCATGACAGACAATTTTCAGAGGTAAGGGACATTTCAATCTTTACTGCTGGACCACCATCTCCTGAACCCTTAGCATTGTGCATTCTCTCCTTTGATTGATGCTATCAACTCCAATGAGTTTAGTTATTAACTCTTTGCAGCTGACTTCCAATTATAAGAATCTTCTGATTGTTCTGCTGATTCTGGTATCTCTACTTTCTAATTTGACCTCCCATCTAGCTGCCAAAATGGTTTTTTTAAAGCATGAGTCTGGTCATGCTTTGTGAACATGAAACTGGCTCCAATTTTGACTTTGTGAACCTGGACAAATCACTTAAACTTCTGTTTGCCTCAGTTTCCTTAACTATAAAACAAGGTTTGTGGGGATCAAATGAGATAATATTTGTGAAGCACTTAATACAAGTATTTAGCACATAGTAAGAACTAGAAAAATACTGTTCTTCTTCCCCTTTCTTTATGAATATTCCTTTAACCTGGAAGCTCTTGAAGATCCCCAGCAACATTACTGTTTGTAGTGTCTACTGTCTTTCTAAGGGCTTCTCAGCTGTATCATATATTCCAGTAAACTTCACTAGGATATATGAGATGGTCACTTGTATTTTTTCAATTTTTTGTGGTGTTATAATAATGGTTTCCATTTAACTATCCTATTATAAAGCATTAATGCTATTGTTGAGGAACAAGAAAGACTGATCATCTTTTCAATGTTTAGATTTTTTTTTTAGATTTTTGCAAGGCAAACGGGGTTAAGTGGCTTGCCCAAGGCCACACAGCTAGGTAATTATTAAGTGTCTGAGACCAGATTTGAACCCAGGTACCCCTGACTCCAGGGCCGGTGCTTTATCCACTACACCACCTAGCTGCCCCTCAATGTTTAGATTTAATCCTTTTAAAGGAGAACACTGTGTTCCTATGTCTTGATATCTTTGTTTTATTTATAGCAAGAATATCATTATTGATGAGCCAGATCTTCCTCTAGCTTTCTGAGTCATTGTTCATTAGACAAGAATTTAATATACTTTTAGTTAAGTAGCATTCATAGATGATTTAAACAAAGTGTGATTCTTAGCACCTTTAACCCTTCTGAAATAAGGATCTAAAAAAATTGAAGGAAAAGGAAGAAAGAACGGGAAGAGAAAGTAACAATAGCATTTATGTAACATAAGGTTCATGAAGCCTTTAAAAAAATAATATCTCATTTTAATCTTACAATCACACTGGGAAGTAGATGATATTATTATCCCCATTTTACATATGAGAAAACTGAAAAGTAACAATTGATTTTATAAGAAAACAACAAAATAGATATACTTTTGTATAATTTGATGGAAAAAAAGAAACAAACTTATCAGTATCAAAAAACTCAAAAGGTGAATTCACCACTAATGAAGAAGGAATTTAAGTAATAATATGGAGCCATTTTACCCAACTACATGCCAATAAATCTGACAATGTAAGTGAAATGAATACATATTTGCAAAAAATATAAAATTCCCAGATTAACAGCAAGGAAATAAAATATTTAAATAAGGCTGTTTCAGAAAAGGAAATTGAACAATGCCATCAGTGAACTCCCTAAGGAAAAAAAATCCTCATTGTGACTGCTGTTGCTGCTGCTGCTAATCTCTTTCTCTCTCAACTTCTGCTAACCACAACAATACTTTAATGAACCTTTTTTTGTCCCTAGAAACTTTTTTAAATGCTATTTGGTACTGGCTAAGAAATTGAGTGGTGAATCAGTTAGCTTCACAAGCTAATGCAGTAAATACACTAATCTACTGTTTGATAAACTGAAAGATTCTAATTTCTGGGATAAGAGCTCATTATTTGACAAAAACTGCTGGGGAGACTGAAAAATATTATGACAGAAACTAGGCATGGACCAACATCTCACACCCTACAAAATTAAGGTCAAAATGGTACATGATTTAGACATAAAGGTGGCTATCATAAGACTATCATAAGAAGAGCAAGGAATCTTTTTTCTGTCAAACCTTGGGAGAAAAGAATGTATGATCAAAGAGAAGGAAAGTAGAAAGTTGGGAAATACATTTTTTACAGGCAGTGTTTCTGATAAAGACCTCATTCCAAAGATATATAGAAAAATGAGTCAAATTCACAAAACTACAAGTCATTCTCCAATTGATAAATGATCAAAGGCTATGAACTGACAATTTTCTGATAAAAAAGTAAAGCTATCTATAATATGAAAAAATGCTCTATGTCACTATTGATTAAAAAAATGAAAATTAAAAAAAAACTCTAAGGTATCACTCCATATCTTTCAATTGACTAATAGGACAGAAAAGGGAAATGATAAATGTTGGAGAAAATAGGGGAAAACTGGGACACTAATGCACTATTGGTGGAGTTGTGAACTAAACCAAGTATTATGGAGAGCAATTTAAGAACTGTGCCCAAAGGACAATAAAAACGTTCATACCTTTTGATTCAACATACCACTGTATCCCAAAGAGATCATAAAAAAGGTTAAAAAAATCTGCATGTACAAGAATATTATAGCAGCTCTTTTTGTGGTGGCAAAGAACTGGAAATTGATGGGGATGTCCATCAATTGCTGAATGGCTGAATAAGTTGTGATATGTGAATTTATGGTATATTATTGCTTTACAAGAAATGATGAGCAAGCAGATTTCAGAAATATCTGGAAAGATATACATAAACTGATGCTGGGTGAAATGAGCAGAACCAAAAGAACACTGGACATTTTTAACAATGATTTTAATAATAATTGTGCAATGATCAATTATGATAGACATAGCTCTTCTCAGCAATAGAGTAAAGAAAATTCTAAAAGACCTGTGAGGGAAAATACCATCCACAGCCAGAAAAAAAGAACTATGGACTCTAAATGCAGATTAAAACATACTATTTTCACTTTTTTAAAATTTCTTTTTCTCTTTTCCTTCTCATGACTTTTCACTTTTTGTTCTGATTCTTCTTTCAAAGTGTGACTAATATGTAAATATGTGTAAAATGATTGTACATGTATGACCTATTTCAGATTACTTACTATCTTAGGATGTGGGAAAAAAAAATTGAGAGGGAAAAAACTTATAAAAATGAGTGTTGAAAATTATCTTTACATATAACTGGAAAAATTAATAAATAAGTTAATTAAAAAAGAAAAGAGAAAAGTGAGGCAGAACATGCTTAAATGGCTTTTCATTGATCACAAAGAGTAAGCTTACTTCACAGTAGTTAGCATGTAAGACCAGAACTAAGTCAGAAAGACTCTATAAAGTTGAAAATTTGCCTTTGTTCATATGTTACCTATACTATGTATTGCTATAAACACAAGAACACCTAAAGGAGGAAACTATTCTATATTCAGGAAGAGAACAAGTGGAAAAGGAAAAATGCTATGCTCTCCTATAAGTGAAGTCCAATGGCAGCATCCCAGTGCAGAGATAGGTATGATAGAAGTGAAGAAGTCAAAGAAGCGATAATGAAGCAAATCAAAAGAGCAAAGTAGTACCATAAGGGTAAGTGCCTAGAGTATACAGTTGGTCTGTGGGCTTATAGGCAGCTCATACTTGCCATCCTTCACTATTTCTCCCAAATGGTAAGGGTTAGAGCTTCTAGGCACCCCTAAAACTGACAAATAAAAGTGAATTTGGAAAAAAATTTAAATGGATATTTATTGAGTTCTTCTTAGTACATGACATTGTGCTAGATGCCAGAGACACAAATATAAACAAGGCATAGACTCTGGTCTCAAGGTGCTTATAATCTAGTAGAGTTCCTGGAGACATTTGTTTATTATTTCATATTTTTGTCTAAGTGGCAAAAATTTTTAGAAAATTTGGCAACCTGATCTCAAAAATGTCAATGTCAATGAGATATTCTACAAGAAGAAGCCCTATGTAAAAGCCTTTAAAATCGTAATGTGTAAATGATGCCTTACCCAAAAGACTGGCTCTATCTCACTCTCTGATTGGGATACTAGAGCTCCATATAATATCTGGCTCCCCCAGCTACCAGTATTTCCCTAATCCAAATCATCTCCCTTGTGAATAGACACAACTCTACAAGACTGAAGGTTTCAATGATCAGATTAGCTAAATATATAATTCTTCATTTATACATGTCTTAGACTTCTTATTGTAGAGATTCGTGTGAAGCTGATTCTATTTTTAAGCCTGATACCCTGCAACAGTGAACTTTCCTGATAAAACAAAGCCATCAGGTCACACGGACTTTTGACCATGTAGAATACTAATTGGTTTGTCCATAGGACCAATGTCATCCTTGGAGATGTCAAAAATTCCTAAATTGACTGACTGTTTTCCAGACTCTTCTCCTGACTTCTAAATCTAACATTAAGGCTCTATTACTCCATTTTTTTTATTTTTACTTCATTTGCTTCTATGTCCTAAGCTGTCACTACTAGTTAAAAGTAATAAAAGACAGTGCTAAGTTTTAAATTTTTACAAAAATGTGTTTTTTCTAGATAAGATCCCCACATGAAGAGTAGTTATACCTAGAGAGGTAGGATTGGCCTGTGGGCAAAGAAGTAGTGTTCTGTCTTCTTTTGAAGAAAGAAGAATTTTGGAGCCACCTCAGTTGAGTCCAGGTGCTCTCTTCGATATAGAATTCCCTTTGGCCAAATGTCTGCCTGGACATTAAGTTCATCAGTATGGTTCAATTAGATTAAAGTTCAGTTCAGAACTTTTTGAATTGAATACATTATGATTATGGAATTCTATTTCCTGAAATTTATACATTTACTTTCAGGCATACAATTCTCCTTGGGGGGAGTTGTTAAAGTACTATGTTCTATTGGGTTCACAAAAATATTCTGAAGTCTTAATGGTAATTTACATGCAAGCATAAATAGTATGGTGGCAATGATCTCTTGCTCCTCAGAATCCAGGATAAGAAAGAAGAAAACTATTCCTAAATCTGGTGTACCTAAGGATAGGAAATGATTTAAGGGGCTTTATTCAGCACAAGAGTATCCAGGGGGCAGGGACTGTTTAATTTTTGTGTTCATATCCTCAGAGTTTAAGGCAATTCCTTGCACAAGTATTTAGGAAATTCTTGCTAAAGTTATGAGAGCACGTAGAAAATAACCATAACTAAACAAAATTGTTATGTACTCATTATGATGTACCAAGGCAGAACAATGGCTTATGACTCAGAGAGATCCCCATTCAGAGCTTTCAAGAATGCTTATAGAGTCCAGCAGTCTTCCCAGCTAGAGAAGAGGTGGGGTTTCTTGTGTAGCACCATCTTGAGGGGTTACATTGCAACTAACTTCAAGCACTGGAGTTCAGGAATGCAACCTTCTATTCAGAGAAGGAGAATTTCCTGATGGATGAAACTTTGGGAGGAAGAATACCAATACATGGCTCCTGGTCCTGGGTTCTTGTTTGTCCTTTGTTCTTGAAGAGAACCATGACATCAGGGAAGCAATGTTATGACATTCAATTGAATTATATTTAAATGAAGGAGAGCTATGCAAAGTCACCAACCTCACTTTTTCCTCTGGATCCATCTTGGTCCAGTAGCCAGATATGGATTGGGATAATTGGAAGTGGCCCTGGATGCAGTGGGAGACCTTCCTTTCCCTCTGTCCACACAGGGAATCATACTCCTACCCAGGCAGGTGCTCTGCCAAAGGAATGAATGCAAATTATGATCACTGAAACCTTGGGAGATATCTTGGAGTTCTTCAACTAGATCTCTGAAGATATAATATAAGTAATGATAATCACAATATGAGAAAGCAAAAAATCTGGACCTTGTACTATTTCTCTAAGGTTTAGTGTTTTTCTATAGTCATCTGATGAGAAAAAGAGTTGTCTGTCTAACAGCCTCAAGATTGTTTTCTTTCCAGAATAGTTCACGCTCTTAGGTATAACAGAATGTTGGATTTCTGCTTGAATCACTATGGCATAAAAGAGTGGTTATTCATAATGTCAAGATATTGCCTATCTAGCTACCCCAAATCCAATTCCTTCTGAGAGTAGTTCAAATTCAGGATCATGTTGAGCATGAAGTTGAAGTAAGAATCTAGCAGTCTTTTTATGCTTTGAAAACTAGAAATTGTTTAAGAATTAAATAGCTAATTCTCTGTATTGTGTGTATAAAATAAAATACATGCCTACCAAAAAAAGAAAAGAAAGTGAGACTCTCCAAACAGAAAACTGTACCTCATAGCTTAAAGGCTTGTCTATAAATCATTTTTTCATTTTTCTTCATCTGTTTATAGGCTCTGATGAGCCCTTTGAGTTTTCTGTGGGATGAAATAAAAGATGTGCTATACCTGATAAATAAATATGGCATTCAATAAATATAGAATTTAAATTTCATTTCTAATTAAATGCATGGAGGCATTTTGCTCACATTTCTTTAGATCTAGGCAATAGATTTCTTCTTTACTCTAGTTCCTGAGTAAACTCTTGGTGATGGTAATCAAATAAAGTGATATTATTTGAGAGACTCCCAAGATTGGACTTAATCCATTTGGGACCTGAGCTGTGGGGTATTGGGTCATGTATAGAAGGTGCACTAGGAATATGAAATCATATATAGAGGGACAACTAATACCTCCAAAATTGTGAGTTTACTAATATATTCACATGATGTCATCACTCTGCTTCTGTTAGTCACATTTTCACTTCTGAATGTCTAGTCCTTACTGAACATGGTCCCTCAGTCATGTAGTTGCAGTTGCATGTGTCCACTAGATTAATGACTATAGAGTTGTTGCTTTGTGTGTGTGTGTGTGTGTATGTGTATTGTATGTGTGTTAAGCTCTATATTGTGAAATCTTTGGATTCATGAACTCTTCTTGAACATATCAATAAACAATTTATTATTGATTGATTAAGTTCCAATCAACAATCATTTATTATCTGGTTTATACCAAGTGCTGGGGATACAAAAGGCACAGACATTCCCAATTGTCAAGGAGATTTCAGTCTAACAGGATGGATAATATGTAAACAAGTATGTACAGGCAACTATAGACAGGATAAATTGGAAATAATCAAGAGGGAAGGAACTGAAATTAAGTGAGATAAGGAAAAGTTTCCTGTAGAAGGCAGAATTTTAGTTGGGATTTGAATGAAGCCAGATGGTAGAGATAAGTACATTCCAGCTATTGTCATGGGGCTAGTGAAAATGTCCATAGTCAGGACATTGAGTATCTTGTTTGAGATACAGAAAGAGGTCAATGGCATAGAGAATATGGGGGGGGGGGGGGATGCTGGGAGTGGTCCTGGAATTTTCCTAGAATTAACCATAATAATTAGGAGAAATGTTTCTTTGAGCTTAGAGCCCAGAGACTAAAGCTTTAGCAAATTCAGTGACAAGGTCAAATCCTTAATCAGACTAGGAAAAAAAAATACTTCAACTGTTTTTTTTTTTACCATTAGAGAAATCTCTAGGAGTTCCCAAAGTCTAAGTCCCCATGGACTCATCCCTTTTGGAACACAAAGCAACCAGACAGTTAAGTAGAACCCATAGTATGTATTTTGAAGTTACTCCCTCCTACTCCCTAGGATTACCATCCTTGACCCAAGCCTCTATCTGATTTATGGTTAGATAGTCTTTGAAACTTCTGTTTGATTTCTGATGATCATTCTACATCTTCTTTAAATACTCTCAAATGCTGCCTTCTAGAAAACCACAAAGAATTCTCTGAGTCTGAGGTACCATGGTTTTTCTCATTCTCAGGTTCCTTTTTTCCTAATCTCCTTTGGGTACTGTGATGTTTTTACCCTTTTTCATAATCTCTTCAGGGTATAGACCCAGTAATGATATTGCTAGATCAAAGGGTATGCACATTTTTGTTGCCCTTTGGGCATAATTCCAAATTTCTCTCCAGAAAGGTTGGAAGAGTTCACAGCTCCAACAGCAATGTATTAGTGTCCCAGATTTCCCACATCCCTTCCAACATTGATTATTGTCCTTTCTGGTCATATTGATCAGTCTGAGAGGTGTGAAGTACTACTTCAGAGATGCTTTAATTTGCATTTCTCTAATAAGTAATGATTTAGAGCAATTTTTCATATGATGATAGATTGCTTTGATTTCCTCAACTGTAAATTGCCTTTGTGGAACTACTGAAGAGGCATTGCCCTTCTTTGTTCTAAACTCTAGCCTCCATCATGTCCTGAATGGTCACAATGAAAAATGAGGCAGGCCTGAAGATCACCTGACAGGAGAAGATACCAGACATTGAGGTTCTTTCTCTAGCTAAACTGCCCAGCCTCCCAACATTACTACAGAAAGTGCAACTATGATGGTCTGGATATGTTGTTAGAATGCCAGACGTACATTTGCCAAAAAAACTATTTTATGAGAACTCACACAGGGAAAGCACTCACAAGGGGTCAGAAGAAGAGATACTGAGACACCCTGAAGGTCTCTCTTAAGAACTTTAGAATTGATTGAACAGGATGGGAGACACTGGCACAGGACCGTCCAGCACGGTGTGCCCTCATCAGTGAGGGGGCTACACTCTAAGGAAGTCAGAATTGAAGCAGTTCAAAGGAAACATAGTTTCTATGAGTTTAGAGTACCCATCTCAGGTGTTCATGTGGATTATTTGTGCCCAACCTGTGGGAGAGTGTTCCAAGCTTTTATTGGACTGATCAGCCAGTCAGGACACACTGTAATTTGTCTCAAACATGGTGATATCATTTTAGTCTTCTTCAATAATGGACAAGAATCCAACCAACAATGGTCTGTAACCCCCTCAATCTCATACATTTTTCTCTAAATAAGTATTTTTAAAAAGCTATTATTGTAGTCTACTTTGGAAAAAAAGATGGGAGAGAAGTGTAGTGATTCTTTTCTATTGTGTTTTCTTTCTCCTACCCCAGGAGTTTTCAAATTCTGGGGCACTCTGCTCTTTTCACTAGAATAGGGTTTTTACCCTTTATCTAATCTGGATCCCTTTGCTAGGCTAGTGAAGCCTTTGTACCCCCCCCTCAGTATAATGTTTTTAAATGTTTATAATAAAATATATAAGGTTTTAAAGCAAACAAAATACATTGAAATACGAATAATCAAAATAAATGGAGAACCTCTATTGTAAAAGATTAAGCCAAGAAAAGAATAGGCATTCATGAGAGGCAAAGTATGAGTCTGATTAGAGACTACTAAACCATAGAATAATGCATTAGTGATCTGATAGACAATGATATAATAAAGAATGATGAATTATTTAGGAAACTTAAAAATTAAATGCATATAATTCAGTTAACTGGATAAGAAGGGATAAGTAAAATGTGATGTTAAGTTTCTTTAACATAAACTATTTCAACAAGCAAAACATGTTGAGCCATGGACAACAATCCCTGAGGGAACTATTCCCTTATGAATAAAGAGAACTCCCTGGGATACTAATCTACTCTCAAAAAATTTTCTATGTCTTCCCTCATCTCTGGAAAATACCTTACTATGGAAATATTCACACCATTACCCTAGAGAGTTCCCTAGAAGTCCCCAAAGCCCAGAACACACGGATCACATGAAGACAGTCACAGCTGCCCATGCAAATTTCTCTTCTTGACTTTAGCACCAGACCATTTTAAACTTGAAGTCCCAAGGCACTTTACCTCCTTTCCCATCTTGTGATTCTATATTTAATATAGAAAAGAATTAATGGGATGAATATAAATAACTTCAGCATGTAGTCTATGACTTAAGTTATGCCCATACACACAACCAGTTCAACCACTTTTTATGGAATTGATTGGTTAAATTCAGCTATACTCTGAGTCAATTCAGTAAGAAAATAAGCCAGCTAAGTTGGATGGCTAAATTGATGGACCAACTCATCACCTAACATGCATGTAGACTCAGCTTTCAAACAAATGTTTCCAAGTCTACAATAATGTATTTTTTTAAAACTCAAAATTCTTGTTTATAAGAAAGATATGTTGTCAGTTATTTAAACCACTTTTTCAGAACCTATATCCTGCTCTGATGCATTTAGCAAAATTGAGAACAGGGGATTTTAAATTGGCATTTTATTAGGCTTTTCATTTAAGGTTGGCAATGTTCACATATTCAGTGTCTCTTCTTTAGCACAGTTCTTCCCAATATAATTCTCTTTAACTCAAAGAGTTTAATCTTGATTTGAACACTAACTTTGGAAGTGTGAGGAATTCAAAATGTAACTTCTCTAACTTCATCCCAATTCCAACTCCTTTTGGGAATGGCTAGTCCTGACAGAAATTCCATTCCATTTGATTCAACAATTAACAAAATTTTTACCACACAAATAATTATGCCAGGTGCTTAACAGCCTCCATTCTCAAAAAAATTAAAATCTAAAAGGAGGGCTAAGATGTGATCAAATAACTGACACTAGTTATAATATTTTCAATTAATATCACTGATAACTTATATTTCTATTATGCTTTCTAGTTTGCAAAGCCTTAGACTGTGAAAAAGGTATCATGATATAATGGGTGGAAAGAAAACAGGAAAGCTTCATGGAAGAGGTGATACTTGAACTCAGCCTTCAAGAAAGAGATAGGTTTCAGTAGATGAAGGTGTAGGGGGCATCCACAACTAGGTGGAACAGCCTGGGCAAATGCAGAGATGGAACAAGACAAGATAAGGGAGAGGAATGTACAGTTTGCATAAAATATAGATTGTAGGGAATGTAGAGTGTCAGTGGGACATTAGAGTGAAATGAAACTGAAAAAAAGTAATTTGAAGTTAAACTGTGGAGTCATGGAAGGTTTTTTTCTCAAACATAGTGATGTCATTTGGTCAGAACTCCAACCAACAATGGTACTAAATACATTATTTTGACATAGTTGTGAAAGATGGATAAGAAATGGAAAAGATTGGCAGCAGGGAAATATTTTAGGAAGTTATTTTATTAGTACAGGTAGAAGATGATGACTATCTAAACTAGAGAAGGGATTGTAGAGAAGGAGAGAACAAAAATATTGATTAGCATTTATATGTGCTTTGTGGTTTGCAAAAGACTTTACCTGTGTTAACTTGTTTGATTCTCACAACAACTCTGAGAGTTAAGTGCTATTATTTAATCTCCATTTTACAGATGGGAAGGTTGTGGCAGATGGAGATTAAATGACATATCCAGAATCAAAAAGCTAATAAGAGTCTGAGGCAGGATTTGAAATCAAGTCTTGTCTTCAAGAGTTAACCTCGATCCAATGTGCATCTACTGATTGATCTGATTTCACAGCTGATCAAATGTAAAGATATGAGGTAAAGAGACTGGGTTTGGAGTCAGAATTGGATTCTAGCTCTGCCATCTCTTGCATGACTTAAATGAGCCCCTTCATTTCCATGGTCCCCATTTCCTCAATGGTAAAATAAGAGGATTGGAAAATATGAATTCCAGTCTCTAAAGCTATGATGCCATGTTCTTAGGGATAAATTATGGCTTTACTAGGCTATATACCCCTGCATCCTAGTTAATCTTATCCCTAATGTGATTGATTTTGACATAAGAATACATTTAATTTTAATGGTTTTCCTCTTCCTTCTCTCACCCATGTTTGTATTCTCCATGACTCTGTTCCCTTTCGCTATACTCTCTTCTTTGGCAATTGCATCCATTCCCATGGCATTAATTATCAACTCTATGCAGATGAATTTCAATTCTCTATCTTTAGAGTAAAAACTTGCCAACAATTTCCAGGTTTCAAGCTTGTATAAGCCAACACAATGGTAGTCTTATCAAATAAAACTAGGGAAATTGGAAGATAAGGGCTTAGAGAAAAGTCCTTTACTTTGGACATGTGGAGTAAGAGTTACCAATATGATAAGAAGGGAGAAGTGTCTAGCATATGGTTGGAAATATGGAACTTGAAATCAAGGGGCAAGTAAGTCTAGGAAAAGCCTAGAGATAGAGAATATGCAGGATACATATGGGTTTTTCTGTTTGTTTATTTTTGGAAGCAATTCCAGTTAAGTGACTTGCCTAGACTTGCCTAAAACTGAATAAGAAAATTTTCAAGTCACTAAAATTCTTTTTAGTAAGAATTAAAGTCTATGGAAGAAATTACAATTAGTAAACATAGACTTGTAAAGAGAAATTAATATATTGTCTAAAAACCAACATGCTATTTGTGGACTCACTTTTGAAAGAACAAAAAGCCCCTGTGCTTTCCAAAAGCATGCAACACAGTGATCTAGGTGGAATAAATAATTTTCCATTTTGCTCAAACCATCTTATAAACAAAAAGAAGACTTATGTAGATTCAAAATCAATTCAAAAAGCATAAATTTCTTCATATCCATTAAAATCCCAATGAAATATTTGATATTTTCTGTAAGTGATACTAGGTAAGAATATATGTATATTGAAAGGTACAATGACAAGAGTCAGCAAAGACTTCACAAAGTTGTGAAGCTCAAATAAATTAGTGGCTACAAAATACTTTGCAAACCTTAAAACACTAAAAACGGGGGCGGCTAGGTGGCATAGTGGATAAAGCACCGACCTTGGAGTCAAGAGTACCTGGGTTCAAATCTGGTCTCAGACACTTAATCATTACCTAACTGTGTGGCCTTGGGCAAGCCACTTAACCGCATTTTCCTTGCAAAAAAAAAAAAAAACTATAAATGCCAGGTATTACTAGTGGCAGCAGAAGTCTCCTGTAACTACCTTTTATTACACTCTGGTTGAGATCAAGTGATGTTTTAAAGAAATACAGAGGTATACTGATACAGGTTTATCAATCTGGCTTAGCTGGGAAAAAAATGTATACTCGAATTTTTAAGTTTAAGCTGCATTATTAACATTTTCTTAAGGGTAGCCAAACAGCAAATCAATAAATCAATCCTAATTTGTAGCAATTGTCATTTTCTAAGGTGTAAAAATTCACATTGAAAATTTAACAGTCAGCTCTGGCAAGTTGGTGCTAGCTGACTCCAGTATCCTGAGGTTTAATCACAACTTTGTCAACTTACTATATGACCTTGATCAAATCATTTTAACATTTTTAGATCTCAGGTTCCTTCTCTGTGAAACAAAGGGGTTTAAGTCCTTTCCATATTAAAAAAAAAACTCCAAATTGCCATATTGGGGGTCAAGAGACTCATTCTGTCTAATATTCTTTCTCCAATGGTAGTACCAAAGGATACTATGGGAGAGTATGACTGGCTTTAATGAGATCTATTATTGTGTTGGCATTCTTGGTAGATGTAACATGGTAGACTCAAGAGTCTTCCAGGAATCAGGAACAATGACTCCTAAATCCCAGTGCAGAGCTTAAATCTGCAGTCAGTGGAACTAGTTTCAAGTTCAAATTCTCCCATGTAGAGTCTGTGTAATCTTGGACAAATCACTTTGACTCTCTGAACCACAGGTACTTAAAAAGGATCTTTGAAATAAGGAGTTGAACTAGATTAAATATTTATAAAATGTGATTTAGGGACCCCTGGAGAACCATTAAGGGTATATGGGAGGTCAAAATTGTTTTAATATTAATACTGACCTCATTATTTCTAATTCAACAAATACTGCTAGATATACAAACTATTCTCTTTTAGGAATCCTCAATAATTTTTAGAGAACAAAGAAATATAAGACATAAAATTTAGGAATTTCTGGACTTGAAGACTTCTAAGGTCCTTTGGGGATCTGAGTTTATGAAAAGATAAACAAGATATTAATCTGCCTATAATTTTTGAGTTTGCAAACATGTTGATAGACCATAAGAATTGGTAACAGCTGATATGAATAGAGAAAAGTAATTTCTTCCATAGACTTTAATTCTTTCTAAAAAGAAATTTGGGGGCTTGAAAAATCCCCCAGTTTCAGGGCATTGAAAACATCTAATCACAGAGCCATGGAGCAGCCAGGCAAATCTTCCCCCTCATAACTCCACCCAAATGTTCCAGATTTAAACTGGAGGGACCACCATGAAGGGTGAACATTTCTGTCTTCATGCCCATTCAATTCTTGGCCTCATTACTGAGCCTTCCAACAAGCATATCAATTAGTGGCACCAATTGTGAGGGTGTTTTTTTGTGATTCGAACACCTGTCCACTAGGAACTGGACTGAGGCCACTGAACAGTTGTCAGATGGTAACTGTAATGTTTATAGATACAATCCATAGATCTGCCTCTATGTTCTCTAAAGTGCCAAAAAGTTATATAGCCAGACATCTGGCAACTGGAAGAGTGTCTATCTCTCTAGCATGCTGACTGGCACTTGGAGAACTATTTGTGTATGTAATGCCGAGCCTGAGAAAGTGAGTGTGATTTTAAATCTGTTATCCCCCTCATTTCTATCCAAAGTGTTGGAGTAACAACTTCTGGTTACTATCAGCCAGAATGACATTCAAACTGAGGCGGGGGAAGTAATGTTTCCAGATTTGAAGACTAACTATATCTGTTCACTCTAGCCAAATTTTCCTCATCATTTCTATCTTTCTTGGAAAAAAATATGAGATCTTACTTTATGTATACCTCTAAAAGTGCTAAAGGTGATAAGAGATGGAAAAAAGTAAATGTTGGAAGGGATGACATGTGAATGTTGATTTGACTGAGAATTGGTTCAAACTTTCTGGGAAACAATTTGGAATTATGTGAAGAAAAATTGCTAAACTATTCATACTCTTTGACTAAATGGACATATACATAAATTGGACATATACACCAAGAAGGACAAATAGAAAAAGATCTGACAATAAACCAAGTTATCCATAACGCTTTTGTGGTAGTAAAAAACTGGAAATGAGATTGTTGCACATCAATTGCAAAATGATAGAATAAACTATGGTCTATGAATACAATGAAATGTTATTGTAAGAAATAACTAACATAAGGAATTCAAAAAAATTTGGAAAGATTTGTGTGAACTAATGCAAAGAAAAGTAGTAATAGGAGAGAAAGATAAACAATGACTGTCCTAAATTAAATGAAAGTAACACTGAAAAGTGTTGAAATTCTGATGTAATTTAATGAAATATGTTGTTAGTATAGAATTAATAAAAAAACCAGATCCCCCCTTCCTCTCAGATGTGGAAGTGGAATATGGAATATATTGTCATTTAGTCACTGTGTCTATTGATTTTGCTAAAATATTTTTTTAATTTCAAGGGGGAATTCATTAAATATGTATTTAATAGAGGGAGGAGTGGTTCAGAATGGTATAAGAACAGAAAGCAAACACAAACAAAAAAACATAAGCAAAGATTTGGAGATAATTATTAATACTTTCTGTCTGTTGGAAATTTTGATTTAATGTAGCAATATGGGCCCAACACTATGTTAAGTGCTAGGAGAGACAAATACAATAATTAAAAAATACAGTCCCTGGTTTTAAGGAGTTTCTATGCTGAACATTTCCAATTGAATGTCTCTCATAGACATCTCAAATTCAGCATGTCCAAAAGAACTATCTTTTTTCCAGACCAACAACTTTTCCTCCAAATTTCCCCCTTCTCTAAATAACCCCACCATTCTTCCAGTTAGCTTGTTAGCAATCTTGGTGTCATCCTTGAATCTTCCTACTCTCCTCACTCCATATGTCAAATCCATTATCTACTTTTGTTGATTATACCTTTTCTCTCCTTCTCTCCCTTTACTTGACCTTCAACTTTTTCTGGATTATTGTAAAAACCTCCCATTTGACTTCCCAGTTTCTTTTCACTCTCTCTTAAATCTGTCTTCCATGCAGCTTCCAAAATAACACTCCTAAAGTACAAATCTGTTCATCTCACTTTAATACTCCAGATCTC
This sequence comes from Macrotis lagotis, assembly GCF_037893015.1. Lineage (NCBI taxonomy): Eukaryota > Metazoa > Chordata > Mammalia > Peramelemorphia > Peramelidae > Macrotis > Macrotis lagotis. The sequence continues at coordinate 450,486,274 of NC_133666.1, read as the reverse complement.
CCAGTGATTCCCCATTTCCTATAGTATAAAGTGAAGCTTGTCATTTCAGGCCATGGGCAAACTGGCCTTTCAAGACTTATTATGCATGACTCCCTTTGACCTACGCATACTCCAGCCAAAGAGGTCTGTTTGCTTATCATCAGACTTCGTGTTCCATCTCTTCCCTCTGTTCTTTTGTCAAGGTTGCTCCTATGGCATGAATACATTCCCTCTTTCCATCTTAGAGAATCTTTTTTTTATCCTTTCCTAACACTTTATCCCAGTCCCAGCTAAAAGAAAGTCATTGGTGTTCTCTCTCTCTCTCTCTCTCTCTCATCAAATTATTTTCATATTATCTTTTAACATGTTTCATTTCCTCCTCATCAAATATTTGCTCTTTGGAGGCAGGAGCCCTCTTTTCCTTTTGTTGTATCATCAGGTTATATTAGGTGCTGAATAGTGTTTTTAGACTACTGTGGAAGCCAGCAGATGATGCACAGAGATGATCTCCTACCCAACCTCACATCTATCCTGAGCTTTCTCCCCTCCAGAAAAGATGATTTTGTGTCTCTTACCACACAGTGTTCTAATTATGGTTCTGCATATTTCAGTTATTCAGTTATTAAGTGGTTTATTTCCTTAGGAATTCAAACTACCAAATAAATTATTACCCGACCTCAAGGAACTGATATTCAATTGAAGGGAGCTTCATATAGATATCTAACTATAAGTAACTATATCATATAAGGAAGGTAAATGAAAAGCAAATGGTGAGGTGCTTAGTAGTTGCACAGATCAGGAAAAGTTTCCTATAGGAAGTAGAATTTGGAGAGAGAGAGAGAGAGAGAGAGAGAGAGAGAGAGAAATTATTGTGCCAGATATAGAGATAGGGATTCCAAAAGACAGAATGAAAGAGGAGAAGAAACAGTGGGTAGAAGAAACAGCAAGGATACTATCAACTCCCCAATTTAAGAACCATGACATTTAATCTTTGTCTTTCCCAGAGTTAGCATAACGCTTACCCTGGAACAGTGAATAGACATGTTTGTTGAACTGAATTCACTTCATAAGTACTTTAATCAAGGCTGTTTATTCCACTCTGAAATAAGAATTATCTTAGTATCTTGAGCCATTTCTTCCCTACACTGCTCAAAATAACATTATTTGTAAATTCTTGTATCTTGATAACATTTATGTGATATATTGTTATCTCCAATTTTAAAGGAGAAACTAAGTCACAGAGAAATTAAGAGATTATCAATATGAGTACTAGAAGAAACTCAAACTCTCAGGTCTTTTCATTCTTTATCCAAGGTAACCAGAAAGATCTACTGATTATGAAGTTTAAAGTCATAATGCATTTCTGGTCAAGTCACTTTCACTGTAAGAACTTCAAAATCAAGACAAAGGTAGCTAACCAAGTAATTACTGAGACTGACTCAGAATGGTATATGCAGCACATTATCTATTTATGGTGTTTTTAAATCTTCCTTTAATCTTCCTAATGTTTGAATAAGCAGGCATTGAGGTGAGGGGGTGGAACTAGAGTGAGAGAAAAAAATAGACATTGTAATAGGAAAAGAGTTTACATGATTTAGAATTATCTTTCTGATGTGATTGTTTTGTTTGTAGTGTGGTAAAATCTCTTTGAGTTTGTATAGAATCCTTATTAAATTCTATAATCTCAGAGCTGAAAGGAACTTCAAAGTTCATCTAGTTGAATTTGACAACAAATTTCTTATTTCAGTATTTTAAAAAAAAGTTATATTTTGGTAAATTCGAGTTCTAAAATAGAAATGGATATGATTTTTTTTGGAGGACAGTCTGTGATAAAGCATAGTTGTATCTGAACCAAGTTAGTAATGTACTATTATTGAGTAAATTCTAAGTAGACTTCTGGATCACAGGATCAAGTTGGTGGCAGATGACATATTGATCACTTTCTCCAAGCCACTTCAATGGGGGTGGGAGGGAGAGGGAGAGACAGGCAGGCAGACAGAGACAGACAGAGTCACAGAGACAGAGACAGAGGGACAGAGTCAGAGAATGAAGAGAAGAGGACAAGAGAGGAGAGCAGAGGAGAAAAAGAACATGAGGAGCCAGAGACAGAGAAAGAGAAAAAGAATTATGATGTGCCACATGTAGGACAACTAAATCCACAGGAGGAACTCCAGCAAGTAAATTTTTTTTATGAATAAACAGACAAATTCTAACCCTTGAAGTGATCATTCAGCACTTCTCTCCCACTAGCCTCTTTGTGATCTCAGATGGCATTCGAGTTAACTTTAACTTTGTTCAAGGACTCATCGTGGATTGCTCATTGCTGCAGAGATCTTGACCATTCACATTTATTCCTCCATTCTAGGAAGAGCATCTAATGCTACCCAATGACATGAAATGGGAATGGAAGAAAAAGTAGGCAAGCTAAAAAGATACCTTTAGAAAGGAGCTTAAAGTTCTCCTCAACTTGCAGAAACTCTGATAAAAATAGCCTCACAACCACACCTCCATTCCACAAAGAGTGGAAGATATGATTTTATCTAACCCCAAGAAGGAAAGAAGAACAAGGCGAAGAGTTAGGACAGAAGTCAGAATAAGCCTCTGTATGCCAGAGTTGAAGGAGAGGATATCAGGGCATGACCTAGTCTGGTGAACAGAAGAGGCTTTGACCGATAATCAAGGGTAAATAACTCCATGACATGACCATTATCTTTATTCAATTCTTTTTTTTAGATTTTTGCAAGGCAATGGGGTTAAGTGACTTGCCCAAGGCCACACAGCTAGGTAATTATTTAAAGTGTCTGAGACCAGATTTGAACCCAGGTACTCCTGCCTCCAAGGCTGGTGCTTTATCCACTACACCACCTAGCCACCCCTATTCAATTCTTTTTACTATTGTTGTTACCTGCTCTGTTTTTTTTTAATTGTTTATCTTTTTTTTTCCATCTTCCTCTCCTGCTGAAATGAAAGGAAGGGAAAAGAAAAAAGAGGGAGGAAAGAAGGAAGGAAGAAAGGAAGGAAGGAAGAAAGGAAGGAAGGAAGGAAGGAAGGAAGGAAGGAAGGAAGGAAGGAAGGAAGGAAGGAAGGAAGGAAAGAAGGAAGGAAGGAAGGGAGAGGGAAGATGAGAAGGAGGGAAGAGGAAAAAGAGAAATAGAAGAAAAGAGAAGAAAAACTGAGGTCTTGTATCATAGTCAAGTCAAAGTCCTACATTGGTCCATCTAAAAATGTGTTTCATATGTATCATGTTAGTTCTTCTCTTGTGAGTGGAGCAGCATTTGTCCTCAGTCCTCTGGAGTCATAATTGTTTACTTTGTTGACCAGACTTCTTAAACCTTTTAGAATTGTTCATTTTTAGAAGTGATGTTATTCATGGGGGCGATGATCAACCTTGATGGACTCACTCATTCCATCAGTGCAACAATCAAGGACAAATTGGGGCTGTCTGCAATGGAGAATACCATCTGTATCCAGAGAAAGAACTGTGGAGTTTGAACAAAAACCAAGGACTATTAAAATTTAGGGGGAAAAAAAACTGATATCTTATTGTCTGATCTTGCTATCTCTTATACTTTATGTTTCTTCCTTAAGGATATGATTTCTCTCTCATCACATTCAATTTGGATCAATGTATACCATGGAAACAATGTAAAGACTGGCAAATTACCTTCTGTGGGGAGGGGGAGGGAAGTAAGTTTAGGGGGAAAATTGTAAAACTCAAAATAAATAAAATCTTAAAAAAAGAAGTGATATTATTTTATAAGCTGTTCTCCCAGCCTGTTCACCTCACTCTGTATGTATTAGTTCATATAAATTTTTCCAGGTAGTTTTCATGTTATACCCAAAGGTGGCCAATCCTCCCATATCAAGGTTCAAGAATCAGTGATACAATATGGCATCAGATGTAATTACAAATGCAATGGTAGGTGCTCCTATGACGAAAACCAAGATGAATAATGACTCAGTTATGTGGGGTTGGTGCAATTCCCCAAAAACTTTATGTTCATTCTGACCTAATCATCTTCACTCTTCACTGAGGTCATATTGACCATTTCTAGATGAACTTCATCCTGGGTGTTTCCCTCTCAGATTCATTCTTTTCAGAAATAAAACTAGACCATATTTTGCCTCTCTTCTTACCTAGCTTTAAATCTTTGAATGGATGTTTCCTCAGACAAACTAAGAGCTGGTAAATACCTTAGCTTAAAAAGTCCAAGGGCTCCCACTATATCCTGGGTCATTACTAGTAGTGCTGCTCTTTGTCTTGCAACTGGACTCCAATGACACTGGAGAAGAGTGAGTGAGGCTGAAGTCTTTGTACAGCTCTGTTTCACTTAAATCTAATTCTCTTGCAAGTCAAAACATCACCTTCCAGATGTCATTTGTTCTCTTCCAGACAATCAATGAACAAACAATAATAGCAAATAAAGTCAGGAAAAACTTAATTCAAATCTGACCTCAGATACTTATTAACCGTGTGACCCTGGGCAAATCACTTAATTTCTCTGGGTCTCAGTTTCTTCATCTACAAATGGGGAAAATAATAGTACCTGAATGAGATTCTTATAAATTGTTTTACAAAATGTAAAGTTTCTATCTATCTATCTATCTATCTATCTATCTATCTATCTATCTATCTATCTATCTGTCTGTCTGTCTCTTTATCTCTCTCTCTATCTATCCAGAAAAAGTGAGAGATACACTTCCTTAAGGATATGATTTCTCTCTCATCACATTCAATTTGGATCAATATATACCATGGAAACAATGTAAAGACTGGCAAATTGCCTTCTGTGGGGGGTGGGGGAAGGAAGTAAGATTAGGGGAATAATTGTAAAACTCAAAATAAATAAACATACATATTAATACATAAATTATAGGCACATGTCTAGTTGTGTGACCTTGGCCAAGGCACTTAACCTTGATTGCCTTGCATACAGGGCCATCTCTAGTTGTCCTGATTCATATCTGGCTATTAAACTCAGATGACTCTGGAGGATAAAGTGAGATACAGCAACCCCTCACTCAAATCCAAATCACTGGCTTGTTATGGCAGCACTTCCTTGATATCATGGTCTTTTCTGAGAACAAAAGACAAATATCATCATTTGTATGTATATGAATGTATAAGCATATATGATATATGTGTATAGATAGGTATTTGCAAATACTATTATATATATATATGTGTACAAATAATATAAATTGTGTGTGTTTATATAGCTATTGGCTGAAAAGAGGGAGTCTTACTTGCTCTCATATCCATCTGATAAGTTTTACTTGGAAACCAATAATTTTTAATTGAAAACTGAAGCAATACTTAGAGATTAAGGGCTAACAAACAACCTTTTAGAAGTAGTAGCCAAGTCTGTATTGATCTAATATCTCCTTTGTTGTTGAATGTCTTCCTGACCCCATTTGGCATTTTCTTGGCAAAGATACTGGAGTAGGTTTGCCATTTCCTTCTCCAGTCTATTTTATAGATAAGAAAACTGGAACAGAATTGTGTGACTTGCTGGTAAGAATCTAAAGTCATTTTTTAACTCAGGAAAATGAATCTTCCTGATTCCAAATCAGATGTTCTATCTACTATATCTACCTAGTTGCTCTCAATCTCTCCTGAAAAGGCAGTAAATAAAAGGTGGAGAAATGAGCACTGAATTTTGAATCATCAGAGGACCTGAGTTTGAATCCTGACTATGTCATATCCTATTTTCCTTTACACAAAACACTTGGTCTCTCTGGACCTCAGTTTTCTATCTATAAAGTGAGTTTTAATCTAGGGTCCATGATCCACTAATAGGTAGAGATAGCTTTCAGAAGGTCAGAATTTGATTTTTCAAAAAATATTTTTTCATAATTATATTTCAATATAGTTGCTTTCCTAATCAATCCTATGTATTTTATTTTACGCATTTAAAAATATTATTCTGAGAAGGGATTCATATGCTTTACCAAGACTGCCAAAAGTGTCCATGACATAAAAAGATTAAGAAGTTCTAGTTTAGATATCCCTAAAGCCCCTTCCAACTCTCATAGTCCCTAAGTCACAAGCAACATTTCCCTCTCCCAAAAGTCAAAAGTCAAAAGTCAAAAGATAGGTAGTTCATCTAAATAGAGCATGTGGAAGAAAGGGAAATGGTCCTCCCAATCCAGGGTTTTAAAAAGGCAGCTGAAGGAACAGCTGAGCATCTGGGAGAAAGGGAGGGGATGCATATGGCTATCCCTATGTACTCAGGTCTTCTTTGAAAATTCAAAACCCTTGGGAGTATTTCTACTGGAACCCTTTATCAGAGAATGCATTCATTATCATCTGACAACTTAGTTATTAATATCTTTGCAATAATTAGTTAGGATAAGTGAAAGTTTAAAAAGGCTGTAAGAAAGGTAGGGAAGAGCCAAAAAAGAGAAAAGGGGACTCTGGCAGTGAAGGTGAGTGGGCACAAAGGACAAACTTTAACTACTTTACAATTTTCTGGAATGTTATTCTTAGCTATGGGGCAGCTAGGTACCACAGTAGATGATAATTTAACCTTAGAATCAGGAAGACTCATCTTCATGAATTCAAATCTAGCCTTAGACACTTATTAGCTGTGTCTGAGTCACTTAACCCTGTCTGCCTCAGTTACTCTTCTATAAAATGAGCTAACAAAGGAAATGATTTTCTTTTCCAAGAAAATTCCAAAGAGTTGGACATGACTGAACAATAACAGTCAGTTGCACACACTTTTAGATCACAATTCTTTTAGATGGTATTTTTCCCCAAAAACATTCATGGGGGAAAAATTAGTTTTATCTCTTTTGTGAATTCAATTTCTACTTCTCAACCCCCTTTTTTTTTTCTCTCCTTCCTCCTTTCTCCCTTTATTCTCCTAATTCAGAAGATGAATTAATTGAGCAGAATTCTTAGCATTCTCTGTTCAGGTACTGTTCTCTCTAAGCTTCAAAGGATCTCACTGCCACCATGTTTTAGACACAATAAATCATCCAGTGATATTGTGTTTTGATTGGGGACACCTCAGGAAAGGCCTAATTGTCTGATGTCAAAGCTAATTAGCACTTGTCCATCCTGGGGTAATACCACTGGAAGTCTCCCAGGGCAGCTCTAACTCTTGACCACCTTGTAATTTAGCAATTTGTAGGCTGCTAGGTCCCAGTTATTGCATTTCATAAACACTTACTAATGTGTTAACTATGTTTAGAACAATATGCCAGGTGCTAGCAGAGTCAAAAAAATTTAGAAAAGATATTTTTTCTGCTCTTACAAAGCTTATGTTCTAATAAACTCTAGTAGCTCCATATTAGCTCCAAGAGCTAATATAAAAATCTCTATTTGATGCTTAAAAGACTTCAAAACATGGTCTCCTTTACATGCTTTGTGAACCAGGTACACTGGCCAATTTTGTTGCTTTCCCTACAGAGTCTATCTCCCAGCTCCAGGTATTTTCTCTGGTAGTCCTCCATACGTGGAATGATCTCCTATCTCATCATTTCCTCCTGACTCCCCTTGTTACCTTCAAGAATTAGCTTCAATCTTTCCTCCATAAGAGGTCATTCAATGTTCCTTTCTTCCTTCAACTCTTCTCAACCTCTTAATCCTCCAATGCCTTGCCTCTGGTATTCTCTTCCATTTATCTTGCAAATAGCTTACAGATAGCAGAATGTTGGTCAATATTTAACAGCCATCTCTCTGGGGAAAAATTGTATATATGACACACTTTTAAGTTTAATTTACATCATTAAAATTTTCTCCATCATTTTTTAAGTGTAGTCAATCAAGAAAACAATAAATTATACCCTGCTCACATTGAAAATTTATTAATCAGCTCTCAAGAGCCAGTTAGAGCTACTCTCACACATTGCTGCTTATAAGAATATGGATGAATTTTTTTTTCCTTCCCTATTACATTGTAAACTTTTTAAATGTAGAAATAATCTTTTACCTTTTGATATTTCTCCATGACTTGGCTCATGTGAAAGATACATGATTTAATGAAAGATATGATATAAATACAAGTACATACAATACCCCAAAATGTGATACAAATATCAAAGAACTGCAAAACAAAGAACTGAATCAGGTGAAAGAAGACTTCATTGAGGAAGTAGAATTTGAGATGGATTCTAAAGGTTGTCAAGGAATTCAACATTTTGTTCTCAGGCTAGTAACAAACTTTCTTTAACCTTACTTTTAAGTTCTATGGAAAAGATCAGGAAATCATACACTAGAGCTGAAAGGGACCTTCAGTGTGATGCATTCCAAACATCTTCATTTCACAAATAAAAAAATTCAGGCATTAAGGTGGAAGGGGTAAAATTTGAACTTGATGAATGGACAATCCACATTTAAAAGAGTACAAAATGTAGCACCTCTACTTTGATAGTTCTAGCTCCTCCTTGGCTATCACATCTCTCTTACCAACTCTGTCCTCTAGTGGCCCTATTATTGAAGCTTGCATTTATCTACTATCCTTTCTGTCACCCAGGCTTCAACATCAGCACCCTCATTGATTTTTTTTATCTCCTTCAATTCTTTTCTCTATTGTGAAGTCATATCCATTTTTCCTTCATGATCTTCTCTCTAATATTTCCTTTCTTTGAGGCTCTCATAGATACCATATTAATCCAAAATATAATATGTCATAACTGAACAGCTTCACTAACCTTCTATTGATCTCCTTGATCCTAATCCATCATGCATACTATTCACAAATTAATTTTTCTGTAGAACTTCTTGGATCTTGGCATTCTTCTACTTAAAAAAATTTAGTGGCTATTCACTCAATGCCTAGTAAATAAAGCTTAAATTCCATAACCAGGCAGTCAAGGTCAACCAACACAATCAAGGACCTCCACGAGACCCTACCAATCCTTCCAGTTTGGTGTCCTACACATACCTTCTGCTCTAGTCAAACTGGGCTCTTTACACCTTGGACTTTCTGTGTTTTTGTTTGTGCCTAGAATTCTTCTCTCACGTAATGCCTTTTAAAATCTTAACTGTCCTCCAAAGTCCAATTCAGATCCTGCCTCTCCATGAAACCATCTTAGATCACATTAGCTGGATGTGAGCCTTCTACTTCCTAACTCATAGCTATTTGTACAATTTGTATAATAGATTGTGTTCTATGATAGTTATTTGTATATGTTCCACTGACCTCCTTGAAGTCAGAAAATATAACTTGCAGGAGTGCAGGATCATTGAATCTCAATTAGAAGTTACAATGGAAATCATACAGCCTAATTCCAACATAAAGTAGAAACTCCCATATCATAGTTATTATCATCTATCTCTTTACTCTCTCCTTGGTGATCTCATCCTCTTTCACAAGTTCATTTATATTCTTTATTCAAATCTATGTATTTAGACATATTCTACCTCCTGTGATTCAGTCTTGAATCTCCATCTGCCTTCTGGACATTTCTAATTAGTTGTCCCATGATCATTTCAAACTCAAAATGTCCAAATGGAACCCCAAAACTGACTATTAAGCATCCTATTTCTATTGACACCCACCATCTTTTAGCTAAAAGTCATCCTTTACCCTTTCTTCTCCATATAATCCATTGCCAAGTATTATCAATTCTACCTCCCCAGTATTATCAGGGGTATATTGGTAAATGTTCAATAAAAGTCACTCAAAAAAAGTACCCATGAGTCACTTTTAAGTTGATTTGGATTATTAACATTTTCTTTATCACTTTCTTAAACCTAGACAATAAAAAAATAAACAGAGTCCTGGTCTATATTGTTTCTGAGGTGTAAATGCTCAGACTGAAAATTTAAGGTTACTTTGTTCTGAGTTGGTTCAAGCTGATTCTAGTACACCTCTATTTGCATGCATCATTTAGCGCTGCTTGCCTCAGTTTCCTCAGCTGTAAAATAAGTGGAGAAGGAAATCGCAAACTATTCCAGTATGTGACAAGAAAACCCCAAATGGGATCATAAAGAATTGGACATTACTGAAATTACTCAACAAAAACAACTGAATGTTGTGTTGGTAGCAATGGAGAACTATATAGATTCCTTTGAATAGCTCAAACATATCATTAGTAGAGATAAATGAGCTGGTAAACATTTATATTTGCTTATAGGTATAGGTAATTACTAGAATATTAGAGATCTGAGAGATCTGGGTTTGAATCCTGGCTCAAACAATCACTAGTTCCATGACTCTTGGCAAGTCATTTAACCTATCTTAGACTATCTCATCTATAAAATGGTGGAAATAATAGCACCTACTTCATAGAATGTGAGAATAGATAGATAGATAGATGATAGATAGATATAACATATATATAGTACTTTGCAAATAGTAAAGAATTATATAAATGTTATTTTTATAATATCTATGATTATTATTTTGAGTACAATCAGCCTGGAAATGGGTATAAATTAAAAAAAAAAGACTGAGTTTCCATAACTTTCAACATGGTCTATACCAGAGGTGTCAAATTCCTTCCTACAAAACTCTCAAGTGCCTTCCAAACCAGATTCAAATGCAATTGGAAAAGGTTTAACAAAATAATGTTAGGTAATGTTAAATAGATAGATAACATATATAATGGAAATTTTAGGTTATCTAAGTCAATATCCAGGCCATAGGGATTCATTTCTATTTGAGTTTGATTCTACTGGTCTATACTCACAACTGTTTCAATTGTTGTGACACCAGATAAATGAAAAACTTCAATTTTTAAAAAGAATTACTTAATAATCTGAATTGACTATACCAATAAGTCAGATTCATGAAACATATGAAAATCCTTACTACTGAAGGCTTCTATTTTCGACCTTGTTTTTTTTTAAAAGGCCCAAATTAAGGAAGAATAAAGGAAACCCTATGTGCTAGGATCATGCTAAATATTTTACAATTATTATCTCATTTTATCCTCACAGCAGACCTCCAAGGTGGGTGTTGTCATCATTGCCATTTTACAGTTGTGGAAACTGAGGCAAACAAAAGTTAAGTGACCTGCCTAGGTTAATAAGCATCTGAGTCTGAATTTGATCTGAGGTCATCCTGACTTCAAATCTAGGTAACCTAATTACATCTTACTCAAGATGATGCTTTTGGTGTTGACCAGTCAATAAGCATTTGCTCAACTCTGTTGGTCTTATATGGCACCTTGTCATCATGTTTTCTTGTTCACAGTCTCACATACACTCTCTCCTCATCTCTGTGACATAACTGCAATGCCACCTTCTACTTCGAGGATTCTTGACTTTATTTTTTGTCATGGACCCATTCCACAGTCTGGTAAAACCTCAAGATCCCCACTCAGAATGATGTTTTTAAATATAAGAAATAAAATACATCTAGTTACAATGAAAACCAATTATACTGAAATAGCAAAAAAAAAATTTTTTTAAGTTCACAGATCCTAGTTTAAGAATTCTAATTCTACATGAAATCTCTCCTGATCCTAAAAATTGCTTGCTCCCTTCCTCTGTAATAAACATACACTTGGCTATCTTGTTTTAATTTGTGTTTATTCACACTATAGCTAAAGCAGCCCAGCTCCCCTTGCAGGGAGAGACAGGAGATGGTATACAATAAACAGTTGCTGCCACTTCAACCACCACCTCCCCTCTTGGTCCCAATGAAGAGATCCTCAGTTCAATAATCTGAGGACTAGCAATGTCCCCTAAGTCAAGCACAACCCTGTTTCCAGTCCTCAGAGATGAGGGGAACAATCCTTATGAAGAAGGGGTCCACTATACTTGCCATCACCAATGCCAAATGATGATTAATAAATACCTTGAATGAACCTCTACAGTTTTTAACAGCCACAGTAAATTAATATCCAAAAAAGAAAGTTCTTAACTCAAAGTCCTTGATACTCTCAAATGACTAAATGACACAAGCAAATATGATTTTTTATCAGCAGAAATGTCATTTAAAAGATGCCTTACCCACTATGTGAACTGATCCAATAGTTCCTGTCATTGGAAGTTATGTCAAAAAAGACTGGTGACTAAGTAGGAAGAATCACCCACTCTTAAAAGGGAAACTGTTAACCACTCTTAGTCTTTCTCCACCTCTTTTGAATGTGTGACTTATGACTCCAAGAGCTGCTCAGACTTCCAAAGAGAGAATATAGAGGGTTGCTCTCCCATGTCCCCTCTCTTGTACTCTCCTTCTTCTGCCCTCCTCTCCCCTTCCTTCCTTTCTGTTCTCTTACTCTCTTCCTCCCTCTAATTCCTTACTACTCCAGGAACCTTCAGATTTACTTCTGTCACACTTGCAGAGGACCAAAAAATTCTTTTTAGAAATTAAAACTTTCTTCCTTGTTGCTTCCTGATTAGCTCTCTATAGCACACACCACAGCAATAACAGGAACATTGGGCTATTGGGGGTTTAAAAATTCTTCAGTTAAAAATAGTTGAGCATGGGATGGGGAGTGGCAAAGATTGTCAAGTCACAGATGGCCACACTGGAATCATGGATGCCCTATTCTTCAGATTATCTGGATTATGCCCTCTCAGGGTTAGGTGGAAAGATGGGTCCTGGAGACAGAGCATTTTGATGTCAGTACTCTGGAGGTGATAGCCCCAGGTCAAGGAAGGAAGTAGATTATGACCACAAGATACAGACTGGTATAGGAACATGAGGTATCCAATGAATGTCACAGTCCTGGATTCAAGAGGACTTAAGTTAGACTTCTGTCTCAAACTCATAATAAAAATAAATGAATACAATAATAAAATCTTCCTCTGCAAAATTATCAAGTCAAATGAGATAATGTATATATTTTATAGACCTTAAAATACTTTGTAAATGCTTGTTACTATGATTGTTATTAGGTGAAGGGACAGTCAAATACCTTTACCAAAATTTGTCCTCTGAAGCAAAGAAATGTATATCCTACCCTTCTTTATTATTCTGTCACCCATAGTAGTCAGTAGTCTGCTTCCCCTGTTTTAGTGACTGAGCTTCTAGCATCCTGAGCCATGAAGGCATGCTCTCAGATTGATACCATTCCCTCAGCACAAGAGGATTAAGGGGAAAAGATTATTAACAACCCATATCCAAAATAGCATAATACAAGTCAATATATGATAAGGGCCAAGGAAGTAGAGAGAGTACCTCTGAGCCCTAAGGCACCAGGAGAAAGAGATCACAATAGCCTTGGGGGGCATCAGGGAAGACTTCATAGATGATTTCACTTTGAAGCTGGGCCTTGAAGGTTAAGTAGGATTTACCAAGGTAGAGAGAGACATGGGAAAATACTAGCAGGAAGAGTTTGGGAACTGTATATTAAGTAATGTTTATTAATGTAAGGAAACAGTTGGAAGGGAGTGGGAGCTAGGAGTTTTAACGCCCAAAGGATGGCTGCAATGATCCAACAATATTTATTAAGCACCTACTATTTGCCTGACACAAAGCCTATGCAATGACCTGTTTGACCCTAAGAACTGAATAAAACTTAGTAAGAAGCAGTCTGATAGAGTAGTAAAGTACTGGACTTATGGTCAAATAAAGTATTTCCCTTCTTGAAATTCTTCTGAATTTCCTGATGACTAACAACATTGCTACCAACATTATAGTCATTCAGATTTGCTACCTTGGTGTCTTTCTTAACTCCTCACTCTTATTCAATATGCCTATCCAATTAGGTGCCAAATCTTACTGTTTCTACCTATACAACTCTCTCTCTCTCATAAAAGCTCTCCTTTCTATTCATACGGACATAATAGGCTCCAAAATGATCTCTCTGCCTTAAGGCTTCCTAATCCATCTTTTGTAATAGCTACTAAAGGGACACCGTAAACTCAAATGATACTCTATGGCCTCTAAGGTCAGATATAGGTTCTGTTATAACCTGGCTCTTTTCTACCTTTCCAGTGTTCTTAATATCATTGCTGTTAGTGGTATTCATTCTTTTCAGTAGTGTCCAACTCGTTGTGATCCTATTTGGGGTTTTCTTGGCAAAGATAATGGAGTGGTTTGTCATGACTTTTTCTCCTCATCTTTTGTAGATGAGGAAACAAGCAAATAGGGTTTTGTGACTTTCCAGGAGTCACATAGCTAGGAAAAAATGTCTGAAGACAGTTCTGGACTCAAGATGAGTCTTCTTGACTGCAGGTCCAGCACTCTACCCCTTGAGCCACCTACAAATTAAATGTAATTTCTTCCTTATACTCAGTCTACTTAGTGGTCTACAGAGATGTCCAGTTTCTCATTTTCACTCTTATAATATCTTTCCTCATCTCTACAAAACTCTGATTTCTTTCAAGACTCATGTGAAAAAAATTACATTTTACCTGAAGGCTTTTCTGATTTCCCCATCTCAGACTTCCTTCCCCTCCCCAACCCCTAGTGCTCTCCTTTCCATACAGAGATGGAGCCAGGTGGCAAAGTAGATGACACTCACAAAGACCTGATTTCAAATCCAGCCTCAGAAACCTACTAGCTATGTAACCCTGGATAAGCCACTTACCATCTGTCTCCCTCAGTTTCCTTAATTACAGAATGAGGATAATAATGATATATTTTACCTCTCTGGGTTATTATGAGGGTCAAAAATGAAATTTTGTGAAGTGTTTATTATTGTATCTATTATATAGCAGGCACTTAATAAATGACTCCTTTTTTCCTTCCCAATTCTACTTTGTTTTCATTTTTATTATTTATTAAATTAGGATGGTAGTTATTTCTGTTTACTTTTCTCTCTCATTGGAATAGAAGGTTCTTGAAAGCTGGGACTGTTTGACTTTTGTCTTTTTATTCACATTTCTTACGAAGATAAGACATCTCTTTTCTCACTTGGACCTACCTTGGGATCTTTTGACTTCTCCTCCAATACCTAGCTTTAGATACCTGCTCTTTCTACCCAAACTCTTTGAGCTTCCTTTTGTGTATTGTCTTCACCCATTAGGTCGTAAGCTCCTTGAAGGTAGGGAGACTGTGTTTCTTTATCAGATATGCATCCCCAGAACTTATTACTGTGCCTGAACTTAATGTTTGCTGATTGATTTGTTCATTGATTGATAGCACAATGATTGGCTCATAAATAGGTGTTTAATGTTTATTGATTGATTGTCTTGGTATAGTGTCTGGCACATGAAAGGCATTTAGTAAATGTTTATCACTTGAGATTGAGCTAAAATCCCAGCTCTGTCTTTCCTTCCTGTGTGGTGTTGGGCAAGACACTTCAACTCTCTGGTCTTAGGCTTCTTTGGTTGTAAAATGGGGGAGATGAAGAGGATAAACTTTGAGGTCCCTTCCAGCTCTAATTCTCATGACCTTGTGGGCATCCTTCTGGATAAGGATAATTATATGACAAGCTCTTTTAATAGTGTGACAAACACAGAAAAATAAAGTATTTCCACCTCTCAAAAAGGTATAACTCTGCCTATTACAAAAAAGGGATGCTGATTCAGCTTCAAGCTTCAATCTATTCTTACATTAGCTAAAATGGTTCACCCAATCCACTGGGCATGTTTCCAGGTGAGCGAATTGCTTCAGTTGGCTGAATAACTATTGCAACAGACTAGACCTCCATATCCCAAGGAAGCATGATTTCTCAATGGCTTATCTAATACTCTTGCCACTGTTTATCCACTAGCCTAACCATCTCTTGCAGATTAACCACACCCTTCTTAAATCTGCTTTAGATATGTGCATGACTCAAATAATCAGATCTCTTCAGCTGTTTCTTATCTAAAAGATCCCATGTCCCTCTATAACTGTACTGATAGGGCCCCTGCCCATTTTCCCCCAACACAGAGTCTTCAAAAAAGTCATGTTATCAGGATTCACATAAAATGGGTAGTGGAAGGTATTGTCTATATGGTGGTGGTGAGGGACTTGGGCAGGTGATGTGTGTCTCTGTGTGTGTGTGTGTGTGTGTGTGTATGTGTGTTTGTGGTGTGTGCAGATCAGTCTTCTCACTATATATAGCTTGGCCTACAGACTTTCTTAGAATGGACATACTTTTCAGAAGAAAGTGTGAACTGCTGTAAGTGGTGACTTCAAAAGTTGGTTGTGGTTATTTGCTAGGATGCCAAGTTTAAGGCCAGATCTGAAAACTTTTGTTTCTCAGATTCAAAAGCTACAAGGTTTTCTGGGGCAAGATAGATAAACAACCCTATTGTCAAGTTTACCATCCATAATGTAAAAATGTAATGCAAGAAATAATTAAGATAAATTCATTTGAGAGGGCAAGGGAATTAGTTACTATGATGGCTTCTTGCTGCTGGAAAGGTCTAAGTGTTATGTCTTTCCATGCTTTAATTCCACCATCCTGGAGTAAAGCCATGGTCATCATATCTCTGGGTAAGGCTTTTATCAGTACTTTGATAACACTGAGTTCAACAGACTCCCAGTTCCAAATCTGAAGCCAGGAAGCAATGAAAATGTGTCCTCAGTGACTCCTCCTCACATATTGGATTTATTCACCCCCACATCTGTACCTCTATAATTTTGCTCAACTCTGTTGATAGTCTATTCCAGATATCCTTCAGGTGGCAACCCTAAGGCATAGTCATGGTAAACCCCACAGATACCTTCAAGATGCCCTCTAGCTGTATGGTTTGAGCTTTATCACCATTATCTTTATGCATTATAGTCTTCTCTAAGTTTGGGCACTTAACACACACTAGCTAAATCGATATCATTTGTAATTATTCAGATTAGTTGTAACCCTGGCATCTTGTTTTTCAAGAAACCACACTCAAATATTGGCTTTGTGATGGCCTCTTTGCCTTTTCCACACTGACCAGGTCCTCCAAAGAACTGGATCACAAAGACCTTTCCCTTCTGCTACAGGAAGGTTTCAGAGGTTATCCAAAGGTTCAGTGATTCCCCATATGTGCATCTTGGTGTCAGCTGGCTCAGATATGAAGGACAAGAATCTTTCTTTGAGTTTGGATCACCCCATCTATCTCTTGTCTGATGGCACCCGATTGAGACAAAGTCTCTAGGAAGGTTCAATTGCACAGAACCTGATTTCCAGGCAGGCTTGCACTTGGCTTGCCTCCTTTCTCTTGCAGTAGGTGTTTGTCTAGTATTGTCATTGCAATTTTTATTGCATCTCATGATGTGCGCAGATGTGCTTTGTAAGCATCCCATGAGTGCAAGAGACTCTGCTCAATATAGTTATTCCCCAATGACAGCTACCTTATAGAATAACTTTCTGGGCTACCTCCTTTGGGATGCTGTAACCATTTAAAGTCTCTGGATTTTGGTGTTTTAACAAGGGTTTAATTACTAAGGTAAGTGTATGCACCTGCTAAGGCATTCCTAATTATTTGATAATGGTGTAATCTTTCTCAATACAGCCAGTTTTGTGGTGTAAGCTACACTAATGAAGCACACTGAGAGAACACATTCCCCCAATGTTGGAGAAGCTTATTTAAATTAAATAAATTTGCAAAGGGCTGAATTTTTACCACTGGCCTCAACAATTAAGCACCAGTTTAGTGGCTTGAAGCGTGTATGCTCTTGAGTGAAACACTTCTATTTTAGCATTTTGTAGCATCTTTAAATGAGATGTGGTGCCATTCCTGAACTCATATCTTCTTGAAAGTTATTTCACATGTCCCACTTCTTATTTGCCCCACTTTCATGATTTTAATTAACCTCCTCTCTCTCTCATTCATTTTGTCTTTCTCCCTCCCTTTTCTCCTCTCCCCTTTCTTCTTTTCCCTTCTCTTCTCATTTCTTCCCTTCTCTCTTCTCTCTACCTCTCTTCCACCTTTCTCTCCATCTCATTCTGTCTCCCTCCCTCTCTTTTTCTCCCTCCCCCTTCTCTCTGGATCTCTCTCTAGTTCATTCTCTCTCCCTTCCTTTTTCTCTCCTCTCCCTGCTCTCCTCTCCTCTCTCCTTTCTTCTCTCTTTTCTGTCTCCTCTCTGCTCTTCTCTTCATCTTTTCTCTTCTCTCTCCACCTCTCTTTTCTTCCCTTCCTTTCTTCTCTCTTACTCCATCTCATTCTCTCTTCTTCCCTCTCTCCCTCTTATTTTTCTCCCTCCCTCTTTCTCTCTTTGTTACTCTCTCCATCTCTCTTTCTCTCTGTCTCTCTGTCTCTGTGTGTGTGTGTGTGTCTGTGTGTCTGTGTGTCTGTGTGTCTGTGTGTCTGTGTATGTGACCTTTCTCTTGTTGCTCAAATGGCACCCATGGGTGGAGGTAACACTTTGACAAGGCTTCAAATTTTCATTCACCTGATTCTTCCACGTGCCACATGTGGCCTAGTTGTGGCTTAGTAATAAGATCTTTGCTATAACATTGGCCAATTAGCACCTAAAATTGCAGCCCCTCTAGAAACTTGCTGATGGTTTACTATTACAGGAAGCCAGGAATGACACTATCATCAAATATTTCACTCTTAGTTGCATCAGACTTAAAAAGGAAAACTTCAACAGACAGATGGCAGTTTCCAAATTTTCAGTTAGAAGGAAATATACTTCTGCTGAGGAAATATCTTGTTTCTCATTTCTCATATCATATAAAATACCAAGTTCTCTTTAAAAGGGGAATGCATTCTTCCATTCTGGGTTTAATCGATTACCCATCATTAAATTTGCCTTCTCTAAATGCTGTTTGAAGGGTGCTGTCTAATAATCTGATTTTCATGAGACTATTAGTGAAATTTGGTATGTGGTGAGAAAAGAAATTCTTCTTTAATTATCTGATTTTGCTGAGTTTTCATTTGAGCAATGCTGATGGTTTCTTTCGTTTTCAATAAAATGAGGATATTATTTTAAATTCACCAATGACCTGCTATGGAGAACTCGGGGTATTTACGAGTGACAGCCAAGACAAATGAGCAACTTGCAGAAACTGCAGGAACAAATATAAATTAAAAACCACAGTAACTAGGGGGTGGGGTGGGGGAAGAAATTAATAGAGTGTTCAGGGATGCCCAGGACTACACTTTGAAGTCTGTTCAGTGACAGCTTTCAATCTGCACTAGTGAGTCAGATGCTTCAAATGCCATGATATCTGCTTCTAGCTTATAACCACACAGGTCAAGAATACACTGGCCCTGTTTTATCACGCCATCAAACAGGACTGGAAAATGCAGCAACTGGGGACTGGTAATAGCAAGGCAGAGACAAGGGGGGTGGGGGTGGAGCAAAGAGGATAACTTTCCATGCCAGGCAATACAAAAGGCAGAACGTGGTTTCCCAGCTGATTCCTCAGTGTCCTAGAGATCTCTGATATTAATGTGGCTGGGGGCACGTGCTGCTGATAATTACTGCTAGCTGGAATAATTAATAAGAATAATTGCTCAGTAAGGAAAGGGAAAGGGAAGCTCTGGGAGAAGGAAGAAGCAGGCTAGAGGAACAAGAGACTCCCCAAAGCACATTTATACAGACAGGAAGTTCAGCAGAAAGCATCCTGAGAATAGAAGACTTGGCTGGATGCCAAGGGCAAAAGTTAAGAGATAGAGGGAGAGGACAAATTAGGTGGCCTTCTCTTGGAATTCAATAATGAAGATGTCCACTTCTGTGAGGCAGGGGAGCCTGTTTGGTAGTAGAGGGTGTGGAAGGTGTGAAAGGACAGAGAAAGACAGTCAGAGAAAGAGACAGAGACAGAGACAGAGAAGCAGAGAGGCAGAGAGACAGAGAAGCAGAGAGGCAGAGAGACAGAGACAGACTGAGAGACAGAGAGAGAGAAGGAAGAGAGGTAGAAGAGAGAGATAGAGAGACAGAGAGAGACAAAGTGAGGGAGAGACAGAGAGAGACTGAGAAACAGAGAAAGAAAAGGAAGAGAGGAGAAAAAAGAGAGGGGGAGAGAGACAGAGAGAGACCGAGAAACAGAAAGAGAGAAGGGGGGGAGAGAGAGAGAGAGAGAGACAAGGAGACATAGATGGATGGGGAGAGAGAGAGAGAGAGAGAGAGAGAGAGAGAGAGAGAGAGAGAGAGAGAGAGAAGAGAGGAAGAAGGAAGAAAGAGAGTGAGAGACAGAGAGACTGGAAAATAGAAAAAGAGAAGGAAGAGAGGAGAAGGGAGAGAGAGAGACAAAGAGATATAGAGTTGGAGAGAGAAGGAAGAGAGGGTGAAGGAAGAAAGAGAGGTAGAGAGAAAGGAGGAAGAGGAAGAAAAAAGGAAGAGAGAAAGAAGGAAGAGAGAGAGAGAGAGAGAGAGAGAGAGAGAAGGAGAAGGAAAAGAAATGAGAGAGAGAGAGAAGAGGGAGAAGGAAAAGAGAAAAATAAAGAGAAGGAAGAGAGGCAGAGAGAGACACACAGAGAGAGAGAATGGGGGGAAATTAGGAGATGGCCTCAAAAAAGCTGGAAAGGCTAGGTTTCTGATACAAACCCAATGATGACAGCAGGGGGGGAGCAAATAGGAAGAGGAGTAAGAAATGGTGCCCAGAAGAGATTTTAGGGAAGTTTATCCCAGCTTGAAGGAAGAAAAAAGTATTCATTAGAAACCAAGTGTTGGTGTTGGCAGTGTGTAAAATAACCACAATTTTGATGTAATGGGATGAATTTTCTCAACACTACTTAGAGAGTTGCCAACACAGTTCTTGATATTGTTAACGGGAATGGTGTATATAACTCTCTACGTACTGCACTTAAACACCCCCCCAAAGGCAGGACAAGCATCTGCTTGGTGAAAGCCAAATAGGTGAGGAAACTAAATGTGAAAACTTAAGTGGGTGAGCATATGGAGTCTAGCAGTCAGGACTTGGGTAATAACATAAAGAATGAGTGAATGGAGCCAAAGAGTTTGATATTAGTCCTGACCCTCTGCAGGAGACAGGATACTGGATGCAATTGTGCATTATAAGATAAGAAAAGCATCTGAGGAACAAATGTGACCATGTATGATTTCACCTTCTGAAAGGAAACCTATAGTAAGAGCAATTGAAACTGAAAATGATGGATCGACCCTATTACTCCTGCCCAGCTCAGGATGTTAGGGTTCTATTACAATGGTCTTTGACATCTGCCTGCCTTCATCTCTTGGCATGTTTTCCTCACCAGCTTGTGCAGCATAAATTCCTAGAATTATAAGGCAATTTCAACTAATTAGAAAAAGTAAATCTTATTTGATTCTCAAAAGATAAAGAGGTGTTTCTTTTCCCTGGGTCTATCTTGGCACTTTTGAATATGTTGAGATCCCGAGGATAATTCTGTCACTTTCCCCACCAAAGCTAATTGTATTGTATTTGGAGTTTCTGCTGAGTAAGGAGGCTGCTA
Organism: Macrotis lagotis; assembly: GCF_037893015.1. Lineage (NCBI taxonomy): Eukaryota > Metazoa > Chordata > Mammalia > Peramelemorphia > Peramelidae > Macrotis > Macrotis lagotis. Next base: position 450,465,147 of record NC_133666.1, on the reverse strand, counting down.
TAGGCATAGACAGCTACTGGGCCCCATCTTAGGTGGAGATCCTTTGAGTATACTCACATCCTTCTCTCTATATTTAGGGAATCCAGAAGCCCAGAGTGAAGAAGACAAATAACTAGTGTTTGTGGAAAGAATGCTGTGGAAAGTGATATAACAAAACCAGATGTACATTTGAAAACCAGACTGTAATTCCATGACAGGAGAAACCAGGTAGGGAGACATTAGTCTAGAGGACCTGGAGGGGTCAACAAATATTTATTAAGTGTTTTTAGCAAGTATTCTGCTTAGCTCTGGGGACACAAGAAAAGGCAAACAAAAACAAAAACCTAGTCTCTGCTTTCATGAAACTCAGTCTAATGGGGAAAATATGCATGTACAAAGAAGATATATGCAGGATAAAAATGGAGGTGATCTCAAAGAAAAGACACTAGTTTTAAGGAGAACTAGAAGAAACTTTTTGAAGAAAGTGGGATTTAAACTAAATGTGAAGGAAGCACAGAAGCCAGGAGGCAAAGATGAAGAAAGATTCCAGACAGGGGTTGGGGGTGGATAGCCAGGGCAGACACTAAGAATACAAAGAATTTGGATGTGTAGTATGTTGTGTGAAAAACAGTAAGGAGGCTGGTGTTACTGGATCACAGAACACATGAAGGAGGGTAAAATAGAAGAGGACTGAAAAGGTAAGAGCCAAGATATGAAGGGCTTTGAAAGCCAACAGGATTCCATATTTGATCATTTGATCTTAGAGATAATAGGGGGGCACTACAGTTTAAAGAATTAGGGAAGCAACATGGTCAGATTCCTACCTTAGAAAGATTACTCTATTAATTGAGTGGAGAATGGAGGTATATGTTTCATATTTTGTAAAGATTTTGCCTGCTGTTCTACTTTCTCTGTGCTGGTAAATGTTGAATAGCCAGCTCTATAATTTGACATACTTTTAAGTTTAATCTACATTATTAACATTTTTATCACTTTTTTTATGTCCATTCAACAAACAATAAATCAATACTTGATTTAGAGAATTTGGTATAAATGATCACAGGGAACATTTATCAATATGTTCACCCAAGCTGTCTTGAGCCATAACACTCTTGCTCCTAACCTCAATGAAATCATTACACTTAGAACCCCAACAATGTTTACCAAAACCTTGCTGGTGAAAGGAGGGAAGCATTTTCTCCCTGGTTCTATAATAGGAATAACAAGGTTTAGCATTTAAAATGGTTTTAACTATGCAGACCAGTGACATATCCAGAGAAAATTTTTTCTGAGATGCTGTCCTAGAATATATGAAAAGCCATGGACAACTAGCCATGGGCAAACCATTGGGTCAAATGTACCTGTCTAATTCCCTGTGGACTAGAACTCATGTATTCTTAACTCTGAGGTCAGTTCTCTGTCCTCCTGTCATGTTCTTTTTTTTTTTAAGGTTTTTGCAAGGCAAATGGGGTTAAGTGGCTTGCCCAAGGCCACACAGCTAGGTAATTATCAAGTGTCTGAGACCGGATTTGAACCCAGGCACTCCTGACTCCAAGGCCGGTGCTTTATCCACTGCGCCACCTAGCTGCCCCTTGTCATGTTCTTTCTTGATAAATTTCAATTCCCATAGTATAAAAACATTTGTTCCTACTAAAGTTCTACTCTAAGATCTCACTGAGGTATCAAAATGACCCTGGTTTCTTGAAGTTATGCAAGCAAAGCAACTGGCAAAAGATAGGGTTGGTCATAATGAAGAAGTAGTAAAGGGAAGTGAGTTCCTTGCAAGTGACACATAAGACTAAATTTATTCTTGGAACCATTTTAAATTGATTATTTCTCCTTTCATTTCTTATTCTCTCAGATATTGAAAAAGATTTCATATCTATATCATCTATAGAGAATTAGATAGGTAGGTAAATAGATAGAAGTATAGATACATGGATAGATAGTTAATCTCTGTCCACTTGACTATCTAGGCCTGCAGAGGTGGGATGGTAAATATTTAACAATCAGCTCTCAAGGGAAAAAAAGCACACTCATTTTTACATTACTAGTATTTCTGTCATCACTTGCTTAAGTCTAGACAATCAACAAAACAATAAATCAAGCCCTGATTTGCAGTGTTTGCTGATTTCCATAGTGTAAATGTTCAAGCTGAAAATGTAGCAAGTGATTCTTGGGGAGCTGGTTTGAGTCAACTCCAGCATACCCAGATTCCTTGTTCGTAATATGTTGAGTCCCTTTTCTAGACTCCCTCAATCTTTCCCAGGTAAGCATTAGAAGGACGGGAGACAAGGAAGACAAATTTCTCCCTATATACCAAGGTCACCAAGGTCTCCATTTATTCACCAGAATACAAGTTCTTAAATATAGCTTCCCAGGCTCTAATCCACTCCCACTCCCACTCCTGCTCCACTTAGTAAAATAAGGCTCGTTGCTAAAGGACACCAGGTGATGAAGATTCCCACATACAACAGTCCCTAAAAATAATTTACAATTCTTTGTTTTGGGTATTTATAATTACACTCACTTCTACTCAAAAAATATTATATGACTACAATGTGTTAGACTAAGTGGTCCATTTTGAGGATATAAAGACAAAGAAATTATCTTTGCTCTTGAGGAGGAAATAGCTTTCGTATAGATAACTAAATATATTTTTAATGGTTGGGGTAGGATCTTTGCAAGCTCCTTGAAGATAGGAACTGTCTTTTGCCTGGTTCTTAAAAATTATTTGCTTGTTTGTTTTTTTAGATAATATTTTACAGTTTTTTGCAATTATATGTAAAAACAATTTTTAATATGCATTTTGGAAAAAATTGAACTTCAAATTGTCTGTCTCCCTCCTCTTCCTGTAAAAGTGAGCAATTTGAAATGGATTATACATATTCAATCATGTAAAACATATTTCCATATTAGTCATGTTGTGAAAGAAACCATGAAAAAAAGTGAAAAATAGTTTGCTTTGATCTACATTCAAACTCTGGATGTAGATAGCATCATGAGTCCTTTGGAACTGTTTTTAAGCTAAGCCATTCACAGTTGGTCATCATACAATATAACTGTTACTATGCACAATGTGGTTCTTCTCATTTCATGTTGCAATTCATGTAAGTCTTTCCAGATTCTTTTGAAATGATCCTACTTAACATTTCTTATAGCACATTAGTATCCCTTTACAATCATATATCACATTTTGTTCAGCCATTCCCCAATTGATGGACATATCTTCAATTTTTAATTCTTTGCCACCACAAAATGAATTTCTATAAGTATTTTGTCCACATAGGTTCTTTACACTTATTTTTTTTAATCTCTTTGGGATACAGTTTGGACATAGTTCCAAATTACTCTCCCCAAAATGATTTGGATTAGTTAGTTCACAACTCCACCAATAGTGTATAAGTGTACAAGTTTTCCCATATGGTGTCTAACAGTTATCATTTTTTAATTTATATAATGTATATGGAGATAGGAAAGAATTAGATTTCCCAGGTTCATGTGTATGATAGCATCCAAGGGTCATGGTCATGGACTTGATGGCATCACAATGGTACCTGTAAAGTTCATTTTCTACAAACATCCATACAAATAAAATGAGGAGACAATGTGATTTGCCTTGAGCCCTGAACTCTCCTATGATGGCCTAGTCTAAGAACTCATTCTTCACATTTGAATGAGAAACTCCTATTACTTAGGTGTACAAAATTGCTTTGAACCTTGACTGCTCATCTGGTCGCATTGAGTCTCTAGGTAATTAAGAGACTTTGTGTGATAGAAATGGCAGTGACTACAAAGGAGGGGTTTTGTTAAGCCCAGAGAGGGTCACTGTGATTACTGGCTGGAAAAAATAAGTAAGCAAGTGGGACAAGATGGTTTCAAGACAAGTCATGTTTTAACTCAGTGGTCCCTGACCCTCAGGAAGGGGATAAAAAGGGCATTATCCTCAAGTCTGCTGTTTAAGGTCTCCTCCAAGGACATCCCTCCCCAATTATTAAATAGAGTTTCAAAGAGGAAGCAAAGTTCCAAAGAGATCAGTCCCCAAATATAAGTTTTCATTTTTTCACATTTAAATTGGAGACTTAACAAAGTGTTTTGTTGAATGGCTCACTTGGGAGTCTGCCACTGGTACTCAATTTGTCTTGATCTGATTCTGGGATTTGGGATACATTTTTCCCCAGCCAAGTTCAGGGTTGCATCATATGTCCCACATGTTTGGAGAATGAGCCAAATGATCCCCATCCCTGAGGTGCAAACAAAACTCTGGCAGGGGAAAATTACTTTTGGGCTTTTACTTTTCTCCTGTTCCATAGAGAGACCTCCACAACTTTCACTTGAAACTACAGTTGCCATAGCTTCTCACATGCCTGCAAAGCCTAAGTCTTCAGCTATCTCATCTCTTAGCTCTTTCTCCTCTCAGACATCTTCAATTCCTCTAGAAATTGTTTTCCTGCTTTGTTGCTGTTTGCAGCTTTGAGGTTATGTTGCTTCCCCTACTACTCTAGCATGAATGAAATGGTAGGAGGAAGGGGAATAGATTTTATGACCAAAACCAAGAAACATACTATGATATAATCCAAAATCAGAGGATACACAGAGTCACATACATACACACACACACACACACACACACACACACACACACACACACACAAAACACACTAACATTAGGCTGGGTAGGTAGCTAGCCCCTTTCACCATTTAAGATGCTGAAAGGCACATCAATCTCAATGGGCCTTCCATTTTGGTCAGATGTAGGATTGAGAGCCAAATATAAAAGCCCCAGGATTGTGGAACAGCTAGTTAGTGCTATGGAGAGAGCATCAACTCTGGTGTCAGAAGGACCTGAATTCAAATCCAGTCTCAGACACTGAATACTTTTTTTGGGGGGGTTAAACATTTATTTATTTTGAATTTTACAATTTTCCCCTAACCTTGCTTCCCCCCCCCCCCCACAGAAGGCAGTATGTTAGTTGTTACATTGTTTCCATGGTATACACTGATCTAAGTTGAATGTGATGAAAGATCATATCCTTAAGGGAAAAAAAAAGTATAAGAGATAACAAAATTATATAATAATTGTTTTTTTAAATTTGGGTCTTTGAACAAAGACCAAAGTTTGTTCAAACTCCACAATTTTTTCTCTGGATACAGATGGCATTCTCCATTACAGATATCCCAGAATTGTGCCCAATTGTTGTACTGATGGAATGAGCAAGTTCATTAAGGTTGCTCATCACCCCCATGTTGCTGTTAGGGTGTACAATGTTCTTTTGGCTCTGCTCATCTCACTCAGCACTTAATATTTTATTAGTATGTAACCCTGGGCAAGTCACTTAAACCTCTGATTGCCTCAGTTTCCTTAACTATAAAATGATGATGATGATGATAATTTATGCCATGGGGTTGTTGTGAGGATCAAATAAGATGATATTTATAAAAAAATACTTGGGGGCAGCTAGGTGGATAGACTACTGGCCCTGGAGTCAGGAGGACCTGAGTCCAAATTCAGCCTCAGACACTTAATAATTACCTAGTTGTGTGACCTTGGGCAAGTTACTTGAACCCTATTGCCTAAAATAAATAAAAATTTAAAAAAATACTTGCCAACTTCTTTTGATTTAAGGCAATCAGTCCTCAAAAATGTAGCTTGGTATATAGTAGGCAGATCACTAAACTGGGCATCAGAACACCAAGTTTCTTCTTCAATTCTGCCATGTTTCTGGTTCTTTTGATCCAAATCCCACATTACTATCTATGATACCTCTAAAAATATACCTAATCTCTCTGGGTCTCAGATTCCTCACCTGTAAAATAAGAGGTCTAGAGTAGATGGACTTGAAAGTTCCCTCCATCTTTAGATCTATAACCCTATGGTACCTCAATGATCTGTGCAGCCTTGACAAGTCATTTCTCTTCATTGGGCTTTAGTTTCCATATTGTTAAAGTAAGGTTATACTATATCATCCCCAAGGTCCTTTATACATTAATGTTGCATTATTCTCTAACCTGCTCTTGTTGAACATCTAATTCAGTTCCCTGGATCAGCTATCACAGAGAACTAAAAGGGGAAATTAAATAATGTTTAGAATGAGCACTGAACTAGAATTCTGGAGAGCAAAGCTTTAATTTTGTCTCTAATATTTGCTAGTCTTAGAATTTCAACTAAATCACTCAATGTATTCTAGACCTATCAAATGATGGGGTAGAATAAAATGCCTTTAACATTCCTTCTAACTCTATTGTTCTAAGGATAGCTAAGTCTTGGTAAGAGGGAGGAAAAAATTAGTAGGAGAGAAGAGCTAGGCTGACACAGTGGTAGGTGGTAGATGTAGTAGGAGGGATAACAGCAATAGCAATGATGATGATGATGGTGGTGATGATGATAGCATTTCTATAGTACTTTAAAGTTTGCAAAGAGCTTTGCAAATATTATTTTATAAAACTAAAGCAGAGAAAGATTAAGTGATTTGTTCAAGGCTATGCAGTAAGTGTCTGAAGCTGAATTTAAACTCAGGTCTGACTGACTCCAGATCCAGCTCTCAAATTCTCTACATCCAGCTGCCTAAACAACTAACATTTCTACTGGGCTTTAAGGTTAGCAAAACATTTTACATATTTTATCTTATCAAGCATTTGAAAGAATGGATAGGGGATAAGGGAAGAAAAAAAGGAAATTAGTATTTGTTAATCACCTTCTATATGCCAGCTACTATACTCTTCACTTTACAAATATAATCTCATTTTAACTTCACAACAACCTTGGAAGGAAGGTGTTAGTATTTTCCCTATTTTTAGAATTCAGGAAACTTCTAGTGAGATCACTTTTTTCATTTGCCTACCTTCAGTAACATCCTCTGAAAATCAATCCACCATGCATTGCAGGAGATCAGCAAAGTCATGCAAAGCATTGGGTCTTACATTAATCTGGAAGGAAGAGGTAGAATTTCTTCTTTTAGGAATTCTAGACTAGAAATGATCACAACTGTAACACCGTATTTGTACTCAAGGAAAAAGGTAGCACCCACTACAAGAGTCTACTATCTATATATGAGGCTTAGTGGTGAGGAGTTGCCTGGCTTCCATTACATTAAGTCACAGACTCATTCCTCTAGAAGAATTATCTTTAGCATTGAATTCACCCGATTGGATGAATTGGAATTGAAATAAGTCCCTGATTGGATTGAAATAGGTTCCTCCCTTAGGGATTTGGCATCTGAGAGCCAGCAAATTGTCTCTCCCACATTTCCAGGGCAAATAGTATTCTGGCAATGGTTTTTGTAGTTCTGTGTGTGTGTGTGTGTGTGTGTGTGTGTGTGTGTGTGTGTGTGTGTGTGTGTGTGTATGATTCTCTCAGCAGTTAGATTTGATGGATTTCTTTGTAGCATCTTTACTGAATTCTATAAAGAAAATCTCACCAAAATTCTCACTTAAAGTTGAAAATTGTATGATAGTGGTTATAAAAGATAGTGTCTGAATATTGTAGGTACTCAGCTCACACCTATCTTCAAGTTCCTGAACCTGGGTTAGCAAGGTCCAAGATCATGATTGATGATTAATGACTTAGACACAATCTACCCTCTCCTTCCCCTTCACTCCAGGTTCAGCCTCCTACTCTCTTCAGAAACCAGATAAATATATGATGTGTTTTAGAAACTCATAATCTTCATAATGTAGCCTGAGTGTTGTCAGTTTAAGATTATAGTTGGTATAAATGGAATCAATTTCAACAAAACATGAAATGCCATATCTTAAAAAAAAAAACAAGGTCAAGAAAATGGATTAGGTTCAATTTAATAAAATGGTTCCAACTTTGTAGGAGATATGGAAAAAAGAATCTGTATTCATCAAATAATGTCCCAGATGGTAAATATAAAGGGTAATGGTATTTTAAAATAGATATATGGCAATTGTGCACACGTATTTACCAGTTGTACATAGCATATACATTATATATATATATATATATATATATATATATATATATATGGTAAATAATTTTTTTAATGCCAGCTTTCTCTAGCCTGTCAGCTGAAAGAATGCTTATGATAATATGTACATTATATATATATGTATATATATATATATATATATATATATATATATATATATATATATATATATATATGTGATGCATAGACATTTGTAGTCTCCAATGTATTAAGGCTGTAGAAAGTGTACCTCAGACCTCAGAGATGACAAAGCAAATCTAATCATCAAAGAAGAAAAAAGACATTAATAACTATCTAGAAGCCTGAAAGCAAAGAACATTAAGTTCTTTCTCCACAGCCCAGTCAAAAAGCAACAGAGGATAATGAAATGCTGGTGAAAATGTCAAAAAGGAGCATGAGCAAGGCAGACAAATGTAGGACTTCTCAGTTCTCCTCCAAAAGCTTGGTGCCACAGGGAACAAATGGAAAAAAAGTCATTGAACACAGGAGGTTGGGAAATGAAATTGGAGGAGCCAAGATTACAGATTTTTTTTTCTTACCCAGGCATGGTTGGTGTGAATAGTTAAGGTTGCATCAGGAAGTGACCTAAAGGAGACTAATTCAAGGGGATCTCAGAAACAGGTGTCAATGATGCCGGATATTAAAAGATACCAGGGAGGAAACTTCAGGTCTTATGGTGTGTCTGCTCAATTTCAGAGGTCCTGGCAAAATAAGGGCTGCCCGGCTGCAGCCCCTCCAGGGCTATCTCATTACCATCAGGTGGCCTGAAAAACCCCAACAAACCAGTGTGAGCTGAGGGACTCTGTTCCTTGGACCCCATAATTAATTTCCCAGGAGGCCCCCACCTGGCCAATGTGTGCCTGCCCTAGAGCAAAACTAGAATAGTTTCCTGGTTCACCCCTCCAATTTCTTAAATGGGTTACAGGTTGCCCTGTTACATTAGAATTTGGACCATGCTGTAACACAGTGCCTCATGAAGTGTCGGCTGCTGAGCCTAAAAACAGAGGGAAGCTTAGGACAGAAGAGGGTAGGAAAACTCCATTGAAGAACAATGTCCCCCAGCCCAGAAGTGGTGAGTGGGGCCCCTGCAGAGACTACTGTGGGGACCTTTAAGGGTTTCATGTTCGCATGATTAGTCAAGATGAAGGGGCCAGCTGCAAACTTTAATTTCCTGATGACACAAAAGAGTTACGAACAATATATAGATAGGATTTGAATTTGTAATAAGCATTGGCCTAGATCATAGCAAAGGATATTCACCTAAACCCTTCCCCCACAAAGAGCTCTTGAAGATTGTTCAGGTTTTCCTATCGAGGATATACTATTTATTGCCAGTTATTTCAAGTAATTTATCTTGTGAAGTAAATCCTAAACCCGGATGCTGTTGGGAAAAACCCACTGTATTCTAGCTCCAGGACTCTGATTTTCTGATGAGATACTCTTCACTGCCAGTATTGTGTCTGGCCCCAAGAAAAGTGTTAACACAGTGAATGTTTTTGTGGGGCCAGAGAAGACCTGACCCCCTTCCATTGACCTATTGAGTTCATATTGGGGAGGGTGAATTGAAAACATATAATTATATACACAAACCAACTCTAAATATCTTAGACTCATAGGAAGTAAAGTTGGAATAACATTTGTATGGCATTTTAAAAGTATGCAAAACACTTTACAAATATGAAGTTATTTTAGCTTCACAATAATCCTGGGAGATAGGTACAATTTGTATACCTATTTTATAGGTAAGAGAAACTGAGGCAGAGGTTGAATGACTTACCCAGGGTCATCCAGTAGTAATTATCTGAGACTGGATTATGAACTCAGGTGTCCCTGACTCCACCTATGACATCTAATTATCTAAAGATTATCTACTCCACCCATTTATTTTTACCTAAGAAACAAATCAACCTATTCTGAACTTTACATCTCCTTGATATGTAATACTTTACTAAATATTTTACCTAAATATTGAAATTAAAGCATTTGAGATTGGTTGGTTTTTTCTGATGCAATTAGATTAGCTGGAGAAAAAAGAATATTTTATTTTTTTTTTAGGGTTTTTTTTTTTTTGCAAGGCAAATGGGGTTAAGTGGCTTGCCCAAGGCCACACAGCTAGGTAATTATTAAGTGTCTGAGACTGGATTTGAACCCAGGTACTCCTGACTCCAAGGCCGGTGCTTTATCCACTACGCCACCTAGCTGCCCCGAAAAAAAGAATATTTTATTATATTTTTTTCTCCTTGTTTTTGTTCTTCTTTTTCTCTTCTCCTCCTTATCTTCTTCCTTCTCTACCTTCTCCTCCTTTTTCTTCTTTTCATATACCTCCATTTGATTTGAGGCATAGACATAAAAATTGGGTTATCTAGGTAACCTTTAATGCTGTGATAGGCAACCACCTATCTTTGAATAGATAAGGAAACTCAGGCACACACACACACCAACTCAAATACAGATTATAAATAGCAGTTAGGTTTGAACCCTCATTCTTTGACTGCTTGTTCTTTCCATATATCTGCCCAGGAATATGTTGGGAGAATGGGAAGGGGAATTATACCAGTTTTTAGAGTGCTTGGCTGTCATGCAACACTAACAGAGGTGTAGTAGGGGCTTGAGCTTAAATGGTCAAGATCATCTTTCCATACTTCACACCAGATTAAAATTTTGTGTGCATGTGCTATCCCCCCCCCAAAAAAAAATCCCTAAAGAAAACCAGTGGAATTCTAGGATAAACTGACTCAATATTACATGAATTAAGCCACATAATAGGGGTAAAAACATAGCTCCCATAAAATGTACATTTATTATATGTTAAAAATGATATAGCATATTTGAATAATAACTGAAATAAACACATAAAATGGATACTAGTATAGTTGTCAATCATGAGTGTGATAAAAGGGGCCCAGATTATATTCTTCTTATCCTGATTTTCTTGAAAATTCTTTATGTTTGTTTTTTAAATGGGATTTAAGAGGATGAAAAGAAAATCCTTCCCTGTATTATTTGTGCAATTGTGAGTCAGCCTTTGGAAGCCCTTGTCAAGTTCCAGTGCCTCGAAATTCTATACTTGCATTCCTTACTTTGACACTGAAGGTGTCCTGAGGCCCCAGCCAGCTGAAAGGAAGCCCACCAGCTGCTGGGGTGAAGATCTGCCGGCCTCCTGGGTGCAGCTGCTGCAGAGATTGCTCCCTGTTCCAAGGGGAATATGCTGCCATCCAACTGCCTGAACAAAATCTGGGGATGGGAGTGGGAGGGGATAAATCATGTTCCCTGTCTGTTCCTCAGTTTCCCCTGGGTAAAATGTAAAGACTGGTCCAGTTGATCTTGAAGGACTTTTCCAGTTTGACTCTTCAAAGACCACGATAGATGGAAGAACAAGAGAGGTCCGTTTCCATGTTCCCCATCACTTTTTCCCCAGGAGCATCCTAGGACCTTTACTCCTACTCCTGACTGGCCTCATCCAGTGAATCCATGAGGAGATTCATAGCTCACAACTGGGGACAACTCCACTGCTGGGGATCGGGCCAGAGCCTTCATTTTACATTCTTTCGAAGTCATAGATCTGCCGCAGGTTATTTTCTCCAACAGACAACATATCTCAGAGAGAAAGGAGTTCTACCAGAGCCCCTTGCCTCTCCATCCAGTCTTTCTTCCTCTCTCATACAATTGAGTTAATTGATGCGGCTGGAAAACAGTCTAACTGTTAATGGGAGCCAAGGAAGTGTTGGGGGCCCAAGACAAACGGTTCTTGGCTCATGTCACTAAACAGCTTAAGTTTCAATTTTGAAAATTACTTCAGTTTTACTTAAATCATCTTTGGTGCCAAGCAGCCAATTTTGTGAACTGATGCATGACAAAGCCATTCCATCTGCAGTGAATACACTATCAATTTTATTTGACCTACAGTAACAGGAGAAGGTAGTTTGTTTTGTGGATTTTTTTTCATAACCCCTCCATCGTGTTATGTGATTGGAGGGGGGAGGGGGAGATTGTGTGTGTGTGTGTGTGTGTGTGTGTGTGTGTGTGTGTGTGTGTGTGTGTGTGGTATGTGGTGTGTATTACTTCATTGATTTGTCTGAGAAAAGAACAAAGGAAATAAAATTAAAATAATTTAGATTTCTTCACAAATGAGGACTATGTTGGCAAGGGGATTAGTGTGAATCACCGTTGTATCACTGGCAATTCATTTCTTGTGAAATAAGTAGGGGCTTCTTATTTCAACAGTAGTAGGTGGATTATAATTGATATCTGAAAAATACACTAGAATTTGTAAATACTTCTGATGGATATTTTAAAAGTCTCAATCTGGTATGACATGACATTTCCAGGGGAGGGTTGGGTTGCAGGGGGAAAGGAAGGAGTCTGTGCTCTATAAATTAACAATTTTGTCATTACCTATTTGCTTTCAATAATATTTTTCATCCTACATATAATTCCAGTTCCTGATATGTGTTTTAATTTATAACCTTCACCTGGCTACGTTTTCCATCAAATGGGCTGGTAACTGTTTCTAAAGTGTTACATTCAATCTTTTAGAGAGAACATTGTCCTATATAGATTATCAGGATGTTAGACATGTCAGGCAGCCACTAGAACAACAGGAAAAGCTTACTCAATAATTACATTTTTGTCTGGTCCTCTATGGTTTAGAAAGCAACTGCTGGGATATTATTCTATACGACAAGACAACTCTGTGAGGTACTCAGGGCAGAAATTATTCTCATATTTTGGAAGAGGAACCTGGGATTCAGAAGGCTCATGACCCCCACAATGTACTGCTGAATCAAGGTTGGAACCCATAGGTCAAGGTCTCTTTCAACTTTCATATTTTCTTACAGTAAAAGAAATTTCAATAACAAAAATATTATGATGTAGCATATAGGGCAAATCAAGCAGACTTAGCATCTGTGGTAACCATTTATCATTTGATGGCAATACCCAATGTGGAAGTTGTTCCCTCCCCACAATGGCATATATAACAAAGAGGAATGTCAAACATTGGGGGCAGCTTGGGGGTTTGGTAGAAGTAATGACATCAAGCAGAAGCAAGGCCCACTCTGATCTTTTTGTCAGCTTTAAATTTTGATCCCTATTTATTTAGGGAATCTATCCATTCAATCAATTAATACTCATTTGGGCACTAAAGGTGTGGTGGACTTTGAATCAGATGACTTGAGTTCAAATCCCATCACTGAGGATTAGTAGTTATATATATGATCTTAGAATTAGAACTGGAAGAAGTCATCTTATTTCACTAGGATTTAGTTTCCTTTATTTGTAAAATAAAACAGACTAAGTCCTCTCTAAGGTACATTTGAACTTAGGACATAATAGACTTTTTTTTTGGCAAGGCAGTGGGGTTACGTGAATTGCCCAAGGTCTCACAGCTACATAATTATTGTGTCCAAAGCTGGATTTGAACTCAGATCCTCCTGACTCATTGTGCCACCTAGCTACCCCACATAATAGACTTCTAACAAATAAATGTTTATTTATTGACTATAACACCCTTCCAGGAGACAAAAAAACAGTTTGATCTCTTTCTTCCTTTTGTCCTGAAGTCACCATTTGCTTCATATATGTCAAACTGGTCAAGAATCTGACAAACTACAAAATATCCTACTTTCACCTCTGTAAAGCAGAAATTTTTTACATGATAAGACTATACCCAAAGGCTTGTGCTCTCTGATTTATAAGGCTCCCTATCTATTCTAAGTCATGGGGATGGGTAGAAGCCACTAAATGGCAAAGTTTTAAAGACAGTGTCTTGCAGAAATGACCATAAATAGCTGCTCAGGAGGCCACTTACATTAGGTTACACCAGTTTAGGATGAGGGGCAATTACTGTGTGAGCTTATCATAACTTGATTCAATTGCAATAAGTGAGAAGCAGAGAAGATGACCAGTCACTATGAGAAAGCCAAGTGTAGATCAGATAACCACATTAAAAAGATTAAAATGTCCAGCCTGCTATAAATGCCTGCTAAAATCCCAAAAAGGAGTCTAGGGAGACCTATAAAATCATAACTAAGAAAGTAAGGGAGCCCTGAAGCTTTAACCAGATGTTCTTGTGATATGAATGACTATGTTAGTAAATTCTCAGCCTGGCAATACAGCTTTGTATTGATCTTCTGCTTTTATTAGTCAGTGTTGCTATGAAATTAAATATTGTCGGAAAGGAAATACAGACTTCCCCTCTCTAGAAGGCTTTTCTCAGGAACCCAGTGTTTGCTATGGCAGAGGGCATGAGGAAGTAATAATGAATTTCACAGTAGAGCAGGGCTGGGGTATACAAAAAGTTATCTAAGGGGGAGTTGTCTAGTGAATAGCCTCAGATGGAGTGAGGGCATTGTGCACCCCCAGTCCCAGCAGCCCACAGAGAGCTGTCAAAAACAGAAATGAGACATGAGTATTTATGACACGGCAATATCTGGTGCTAAACACTTAATCTATGGTTAGTTTTTACTCTAGATCAGAGCTGAAGTCAGCAGAATTGAATCTTCAACTGTATTTCAGCAGCCTTAAATCCTTCTGATACTGTTAGCAGTGGCAGACTTCCAAAACACATTCTGTTAATAAGACAGTAAAGTATAAAATCGAGTTATCTCCTTCAAGGAAGAAAACAGAGAGTAGAGGGAACAAGTCTTGTAAAATTACATTCCCAGTATTTAGGCCTTTTCTTTCTGACTTCCTTTCAATTTATTTATTTATTTTTTTACCATCCTACCATTCTTCTCGACAAATAACAGAACCCACCTCCCCCCACTATGAAAAAAACATTTCCTCTCTCTTTACCCACCCAACTCCTACCTCCCCACCAAAACAAGGCTTGGTATTTTTCTCTCTTATCCTTTACAGGTCAAAAGAGGCAAAGAATTTGCCAATCAGCTTGTAATAAGGAGTACTAAATCTCCTTGGGCTAGCAACCAGGATTCAGCAGCTGTTACCTTTTTTTCCCCTCACTTTGACATAACTTTTTGTTCACCTGCAGCTAAAGAAAATTTATGCAGCACACACTGGGATGTTGTTCAAGTCCCTAAGGCTATTCTATTAGCTTTCCCAGGAGCAGTATTAAATGCTTATTAAACCAGCCCAAAAAGTATGGAAAAAAAAAAAAAGAAAACCTTACCTCCTTGAGACTTACCACAACAAGGAAATGCCAAAAAGAAACCGAAAACCCCATCTCTCACGCAGCCTGCTCATCCGGGGATTCCTGCACAGATGGAATTCCAGCTCACCCACTGTTTAGAGATCCCTGCGGGGTACCATCGGATGGATTAAGTAATGAATTTTAACCTTAACTCTGAATTTCCTTGCTTTTGTGAGTTTCAGTCAAACTCTTGCTTGATGCGTCAATATGTATGACTGTCGGCAATTTCATGTGCTTTAGGCATTACTTTTTTGCCTGTGCTGGAGTCAGAAAAAGATAGAAACTCCCTTGTGTGGAAGAACTGATGTGATACAAGTAATTGAGCTGTAGCAATCCATTGGGCAGATACACAAATACATGAAAGTGTGGATTTATACTCCACTGGAAGCCCATGTCATATTTAGCTCCAGCCAAAATATTAATACAGTACATTAGTGTTTCCCCTCTAGTGATAGCCCAGAATCCCTTCATAGGGGAACTTGGTTTAGTCTCTTTCTTGTAGGTGAAAATACCTGATAATAGAATTCATCATGAATTATTGACAATCACTATCTTAATACTCTTGTCCGGAAATAAATGTCCCTGTGCCTGTGTATGCAATATATTAGGCTATGGATAGGGGCTGGTTCTGTGATTTCATTAACAAAGGGGTCTCCTGGAGGAGGACGTGCTCTCTCCCAAGGAAGATACACACAATCTAGACAACTTATTGACTCTGGGAGTTACATAGAGTGCTCAGAGATCAAGTTACTTGCCTAGGACATGTTAGAAGCAGGAATTGAATCCAGATCTTTGGCTTTGTGTTTGAGGTCATATCCTTTTGGTCATATTATATATATGTGTATATCAAATATGTAAAACATACATGTTTATTATATTATATATCATTTGTATATATGTAGAATAGCTATTATATATTATAAATATAAATGATATATAAATAGCGATTATATTATAATTTGGTATATTATAACATTATATCATATGACATATTCTAATATACAACATATAACATATATCATATTTATTTGTTATTCTACAGTCATTCCATCATGACCAACTTGTTGTGACCTGTGGACTACAGCATACCAACATTGTCCATGGAATTTTCTTGGCAAAGATACCAGAGTGGTTTGCCATTTCCTTCTTCAATAAATTAAGGTGAACAAAGGTTAAGTGACCTGCTCAGGGTCACGTAGCTGGTAAATATCTAAAGCTGGATTTGAAATCAGGTCTTCCTGACTCCAGGCCCAGCAATCTATCTCCTGAGTCATTTAGCTGCCTCCTATGAGAGAAAGAAAGAGATGTGTGTGTGTGTGTATACATATGTATATATACATATACATATATACAAATATACATGCATATGTTTTTATATAGAAACACACATATATGCGTGTATGCATATATACATATATATTATTTTAGAGGGGGAATAGTTGTTGAGGAGCATATTTCTAAAAGGGAACCCAGAATGAACAAAAACATGAAAGTAGAAAAGTACAGGGTAGATTACTGTTTAGATCATGTAGCTTGTTTAGAAGGGTACAATGTGTAGATATATTTATACATGTTTCACTAGGTCAAAAAAGAAAGTAGAACTTCATCAACTAATGGGTTTTTTATTGCATTCATTCATTCAGCAAATATCTATTGATTAACTTGTATATACAAGGCACTATGCTGGGCCCTTTAGGGGAAACAAAAATAAATAAGAGAATGTTCTTGTTCTCAAGGAGCTTTAATTAAGGGCAGGTCTATTGAATTTTTAAGTACTTGTGCTGGAGAATTTTCTTTCTGAATTATTATATTTACAGATGAGTTGATAATGTACATTGGTGGAAAGTTTCCACACTAGGACTGTCTGATACCCATGAAATCAGTTCTATACCCAATAAACTAGTATGGCTACTACTACAAGAAAATAGATTGATTATAATACTTTATCCTTTCATTCACTGAAAAAATATGCAATGAGTAGCTTCTACATACCTTGCATTGGTAAGGGGAAGATGCAGGGTACACATTCATATTTGTGTATCATAGATCTATATATAGATGTATTTGCACATATTCTGGGTATATGAAATATATACAGACACACAGAGAATTTCTGCCTAATAGAAAGTTAAAATATAATTAATAAAACAGTTCATGTGCACAGTTAAATAATTTTTTTTTAAAAATTAGAACTAGACTTTTCATGGATGCAAGGAATGTTTTCTATTAAGACATATCTGTTTTGTTGAGTCGTGTCAGTCAAGTCTGACTATATGTGACCCCACGTAGGGCTTTCTTGGCAGAGATACTGAATAGGTTAGTCATTTCCTTCTCCAAATCATTTCACGGATGAGGAACTGATGCAGACTTAAAGTAACTTGCCCAGGTCACACAGCTAGTAAGTAAGTATCTGAGGCCATATTTGAACTCAGAAAGATGAATCTTCCTGATTCCAAGCCTGATGCTGTATACATTGCGTTATCTAGCTGTCCCAAGTTGTTGTTATTCAGTAATTAGATGTGTCCAACTCTCCATGATTCTCTGAGTTTTTCTGGGCAAAGATACTGTAGTGGTTTGCTATTTCCTTCTCCAGTGGATTAAAGCAAACAGGGGTTAAACGACTTGCCCAGGGTCCCACAACTGATGCATCTGAGGTCAAATTTGAACTCAGATCTTCCTGAGTGCACATCCAATGTGCTACCCACTGAATCACCTGCAGATCTGTACCTGTCCTAGAATTGATCATTTTAGTTACCTGGGGACACTGAGAGACTTACTCATCCAGGTTCACAATGAAAATAATTGAGGAAGGAAGAACTTGGGTCTTTCCCATTTGGAAACCACCTCTCTAGCTACAAGACCAACCTATGCTCAGCAAATGATTCTAGATGGTGAAATATAAGTGGTAGAAGAGCCTGACACTAAATGGGATATGTAGGACTTCACAGAAAAAGTAGAGCTTGAGCTGATATTTAAAGAATGGAAAATATTTTGTTAAGTAAAGATAGCATTCCCAGAAGATCAGAATAATGCAAGTAAAATCATTAGGGTAGAACAAGGAAGGTGTGCTTGGTGGGGGGAGTAAGTGGACCAACAGAAGCTACATGTTGAAAATCCAGTCTGAAAAGGCAGACTGGAACTAGATTGTGGAGGGCCTTGGGTATCAATGTTATTTTAGCCAATAATGAGTTATTGAAGGTTTTTCACAAGAAGAAAGCAGTGTTTTAGATTTTAGATTTATTAATCTGGCAAGAGTGTACAGGTGGGTTGAAAGAGAGACCATGGGACAGCTAGGTGGAACAGTGAATAGAGCACTGACCCTGGAGTCAGGAGGACCTGAGTTCAAATCCGACCTCAGACACTTAATAATTACCTAGCTGTGTGACCGTGGGCAAGTCGCTTAACCCTATTGCCTTGCAAAAAAACAAGAAAAGAGAGAGAGACCATAACACTACAGTATGATTTTGGGCATGATAGACCAAATAACTATTGATATCCTATTAGTTTTAATTTAAAATTTAATTTAAAATTCTATGATTCTGTGAAGTTATTTAACCTTCAGTTGGTAATAACATTAGTTACTTGTCTTTATGTGAAGTTTTAGTTTTTAAAGAATTACAACAGAACATCTGTTTTGGGATCCACAAGCCAGTGAATTATTATTATTATTATTATATTTTAAAATAGAGTAAATTAAGACTCAGAAAGGAGGAGGCAGAAATGTGTTTAAGGTCTTGTGGTTAGTAAGAGGCAGGGCAGACACATCAAGCCCCTAATGTGACTTCATAATTCTGTGAGTATGCTGTCCATTAACTTTGTTTCTGCATTGTTGTCTTATTACCTACCTATTATTGAATTTTTTTTTTGCTTCTCTCTACTTTCACCTAAGGGAGGAAACCCACTTTTACTTCTAACCAAATTTCTTTGTCATAGATAAATGACATGAAGAAAGGAGAAGCTTTTGGAGAAATTCAAGTCTTTTAATTCTTTCCACCCTTATGAACTGTCTCACTCTTAGGAAACTGCCATGAAAATGGAAGAGAATTAAATGTTTAGTTCTACTTCAATAAAAATCTAAGAGTTTTATATAAGTTTATACTCTCTATTTTGTAAGGTTATCATATTACTTGTTTTTTTACAGTGGTTATTAAATTCATCATATTAAAAAAGAAAGCTTAAGGAATAAAGATAGGACCATACTCCAATAACTTCAGGTTTGAAAGAATTATAAATCTATCCTAAAATGCTTGATAGAATGTTCATGCAAAGTAGAATCCAATCTTTGGAAATCCAATGAATAAAATGAATGTTCACTATTGTCCAAATAATTCTAGTTTACCTTTTTTTTTTTTTTTTTTTTTTTTTTTTAGGTTCTGAGCTGCAAATCTTCAGAGCTTAGTATAATGGGCAACAAACAGTGAATACTCAATAAAGGTTAATGATGAACAAATGGAAACATAAAAATGAGACAGAAGATGGAGAATTTTAGGCTCTTGAGCTTTCTGCAAATAGTGAGCATTGGGTCAAGATCAAGCAAAAGATATTTTCATTCTAAACAAATACCTAAAGAGCCATTTGGGGGAGGGGTAATCAAAAAAGTTGTCTTGCAACTAGAATCCTCCTCATGGTTAAAACATTATAATTCTAGTTGACAGTAGTTTACCGAAAGAAAGAAGGGAGGGAAAAAGAGAAGGACAGAGTGAAAAGTTGTACCAGACCCATGGTGCATGTCAAAGATGATCTCTTGTTTGTCTCTATGCTGCATGCTTCAAAATAATGACAAAGCAGACAATTTACAATTGACTCCAGACGCTCCTAGTTTGTGGAATTCCTTCCACCTTGTCAGAGTAAGATGAAAAAAGGGTCCCTCTCTCCATCAGCATCGTGAGCTACTTTGAACTGCATGCTCCAACTGTAACGTCTCTTTGCTCCCCTTCTCAGCAGTTAATAATACCATGTGCTTCTGCTCATTATAACTAAACCATGGACTGGCTGCTCCCTGGGCCTTTTGTATTTCTCTAGGCTAGATGAAGGGGTCTCAAACTGTCACAGGATATAGTGAATTGAAACATGGAGAGGCAATGGGAAAACCCATTGTGGAGTCTTTTTGGGAACTTGAAATATCTCCATTGTGACCTTATATCACTTCCCCAAGCACGCTGTGTCATTGTTTTACATGGTCTTATTGTGGTCTCATACAGTATCACCTTTTTACCTAATATCCCCATTTCCCCTTTGCTTCCCTTCCCTTTAGGTGGAAAGAAAACCAATTTTACTTTAAACCAGCCTTTTTTGTTAACACTAAGCAGGATGAGGAAGGAGGAACCTCTCGTCTCTCCCTCTTCTGAATGTTGAGAGACTTTTTTTCCTCTTTCACACTTTAAAATTTGAGACAGGATTTCTGGAATATAGTTGTTGTACCAGATTAGAACTATGCATTATCTAGTCTAGTATTTTGCTTTTGACCATGACATTTATGATCATGTTGTAGTAGGGTATTTTTATTCCTCCTTAACTTCACCTTGTTTTCCTTCATTCTCAAAGACAAGGACATCAGGGAAGTGATGGCCATGACATGCATGTGTCAACTATCAAGTCTAGGGACTGGTTTTCCAAATCATCCTAATTTACCCTAATTTCTCTTACTTGTTCAAATAAGAATCTGTAATACAGATTTATCTAAAACATCTTTCCCCTTTTTTCAGCCATTAACACCTAGAATGATATCAGAACACTAGAAAAGATCCCTAGTCCAACTCCTCATTTTTACTGATAAGTAAATGAAATCCATAGCAATGGAGTGATTTGCCAAAGCTAAGGAATAGAGATGAGATTGATATTCAGCTCCCCTGATTCCTAACATGGTGTTCGTTCCAATAGATTCTTCTGTTTAGGTCAATGAGTTCCACAAGTGTACTTACAGCTATGTAAAATTATACTTCAATACTATCTATCTATCTATCTATCTATCTATCTATCTATCTATATATGATTTCATTAAAGTAGATTTCATAATGAAGACTTGATAATTTCAGTGAAACATACTATAATTCATCCATAGCAGCCCATCTTATACAGTTCTCATTTACTTACATTTGCTATGCCTTAACATGTCATGGCACCACCTCCTTGATGTGTCATGGTCTTCGAGGATGAAGAACCAACAGCAACAACAAAAAGATAACAATGTACTGACTTCTTAATTTTTTCTTGAAGGTGAAGGGGAAAAAAAAGACTGCTTATGGGAGTTTTTGAACTGAACTCTTTTTTTGTGTACTTGATTTTGTTTATTGAGTTTTACAATTTCCCCCCCAATCTTACTTCCCTCCCCCCACCTCCCACAGAAATCAATTTGCCAGTCTTTACATTGTTTCCATGGTATACACTGATCCAACTTGAATGTGATGAGAGAGAAATCACATCCTTAAGGAAGAAACATAAAGTATAAGAGATAACAAGATCAGACAATAAGATATCAGTTTTTTTCTAAATTAAAATTAATAGTCCTTGGTCTTTGTTCAAACTCCACAGTTCTTTCTCTGGATACAGATGGTATTCTCCATTGCAGACAGCCTAAAATTGTCCCTGATTGTCGCACTGATGGAATGAGCGAGTCCATCAAGGTTGATCATCACCCCCATGTTGCTGTTAGGGTGTACAGTGTTTTTCTGGTTCTGCTCATCTCACTCAGCATCAGTTCATGCAAATCCCTCCAGGCTTCCTTGAATTCTCATCCCTCCTGGTTTCTAATAGAACAATAGTGTTCCATGACATATATATATATATATATATATATACACACCACAGTTTGCTAAGCCATTCCCCAACTGAAGGACATTTACTTGATTTCCAATTCTTTGCCACCACAAACAGGGCTACTATGAATATTTTTGTACAAGTGACTTTTTTACCCTTTTTCATCATCTCTTCAGGGTATAGACCCAGTAGTGGTATTGATGGATCAAAGGGTATGCACATTTTTGTTGCCCTTTGGGCATAGTTCCAAATTGCTCTCCAGAAAGGTTGGATGAGTTCACAGCTCCACCAACAATGTAATAGTGTCCCAGATTTCCCACAACCCTTCCAACAATGATCATTATCCTTCCTGGTCATATTGGCCAGTCTGAGAGGTATGAGATGGTAGCTCATAGAAGCTTTAATTTGCATTTCTCTAATAAGTAATGATTTAGGGCAATTTTTCATATGACTATGAATTGCTTTGATCTCCTCATCTGTAAATTGTCTTTGCATATCCTTTGACCATTTGTCAACTGGGGAATGGCTTTTTTTTCCTAAAAAAATTGACTCAGTCCTCTGTATATTTTAGAAATGAATCCTTTGTTAGAAACATTAGTTGTAAAGATTGTTTCCCAGTTTACTACATTTCTTTTGATCTTGGTTACAGTAATTTTGTCTGTGCAAAAATTTTTAATTTAATGTAATCAAAATAATCTACTTTGTTTTTGGTGATGTTCTCCATCTCTTCCTTAATCATAAACTGCTTCCCTTTCCATACATCTGAAAGGTAAACTAGTCCTTGATCTTCTAGTTTGCTTATAGTATTGTTTTTTATGTCCAAATCCTATATCCATTTGGATCTTATCTTGGTATAGGGTGTGAGATGTTAGTCTAATCTAAGTTTCTTCCATACTAACTTCCTATTTTCCCAAGCAGTTTTTATTTAAGAGAGAGTTTTTATCCCAATAGCTGGACTCTTTGGGCTTATCAAACACTAGATTACTATAATGGTTTCCTGTTATTGCACCTAGTTGATTCCACTGGTCCACCACTCTATTTCTTAGCCAATACCAGACAGTTTTCATGACTGATGCTTGATAATATAATTTTATATCAGGTAGGGCTAAGGTGCCTTCTTTTGCACTTTTTTCATTGAATCCTTGGAAATTCTTGACTTTATTTCTCCATATGAATTTACTTGCAACTTTTTCTAACTCATTAAAGTAATTTTTTAGAATTTTAATTGGTAGGGCACTAAACAGGTAGTTTAGTTTTGGTATTGAGCTGAACTCTTAAAGCAACTACTGTTGTTAATGGGCAGAGGTGAAGAGGTAATCTAATTATCAAGGCCAGTCTATAAAAGGGCAGAGATGAGAGAGAAAAATGTCCGGTGAGTTAAAACAAGAAGACTAGTTTGGAACTTTAGCATGTCTGTCTAAAACCTATTATGTGTTTCAAGCTACCCTTTTATTCTAGTTTGCCAGTATTTTGTGAACTAGTTGATATTCAGATAACTCATATTCTTCATCATTCTTTAGCCTGTGAGCCTTACCTCCTTTACTCTGCCTCTGTCTTCTTACTTCTTACTTTGGAGTCCTCATCTTTTTATTTGGTCTACCTTTAGCAATTCAACAATAATTTATTAAGTAGCTACTAGATTCTATTCATGTGCTCACCTTTGTTGTTCTTCTCCAAGCTTTCTCTAGATCTAAGGCTTTCTTGAGGATAGGGCACTGGAATAACACATAGATGTTGTCATGCTATTTCTTGACAACAGAGAGGGAGACTTAATTTCTCTTTTATTGTCCCTGATTTTGCTGGTCTCTGAGCCATGACAGCACACTCACCTGATCCTCTCAGATCCTCTCCTATCTAAAAACATAAAGCCCAGCACTCACTATTCCATATGTACTGTTGGAATTATTTTCCCTAAATTCATTGCCTTCCATATGCCCAGCTTGGAAGGTGCCTCTTCTGCTCACTTGCACAACCTCTTGTGATCTCTCCTTTCCCACAGTTTATCTCCATCAGCTTGGCACCTCAATACCAGGGAGAGCTCCGTGTCATTTGTCAACCTGGAAACTTCTTGGAGTGTTCCCTCTGCCATTGAGTAGAAACAGTGCCCTCTTCCCAGTTCAACCTAGCTTGGGGGAGAAGAGGAAAGGAAGATGCTTCTGTTTTACCTCCTGGAACACAAACTCCTCTTGGCCAGACACTCCTCTTTGCAGCTGGCCCTATTGATGATATCACTTGCTGGCTTAACTCCACATCAAGGCAAATCCAAAGTAGCAGATTGCATTTTACAGCCATGGAAATCTAATACTCAATCCCACAGGAGTCATGGCACCCTGAAAGAGCTGGCACCACATCTTATTAAAAGGACAGTGACTCCAAAAACAAAACAAAGAAACCCTATAGGCCACAGTTCCTGCCACCTGGAGGGATGTACTATAATTCCTCATGTATCAGTATGTGGCTAGATCCTGATATTCAGTCATTTTTTTGTATATATATATATATATATATATATATATATATATATATATATATATATGTATATATATAATTTACCTCCTTAGAATATAAGCTTGTTGTGAACAGGGATTGTACTTTTAATTTTGCTATTCTTTCAAGGAAACTCACAGAGTAATCTCTGAGCCTAACATTGAGCTAGTGCCACTGTAGGGGGTAGGGAGCAGGGGGAGAGGGATAATGAAGTCTGCCATCTGCTCCCTGACCTTAAGGAGTAGAAGTAGAATGATGGAAACATGGCACAAAAGAGGAAGAGGGTTACTGAAATGGGCAATGAGAGCAAAGGGAAGAAATGCCAGATGGGGTTAGAAGGGCTAGAGAAGGAAACAGCATGGATATTGGATGTTATTGTCTACTCTAAAGGAAAACATATGCGTGTAATTCACATTTTTCAAAATATGTACATTCACATATATTAGAGAGATATATTTCAGGAATCTACATATCTCTAATACACATTCCTAACATATATATGTAATGTGTCTGTGTAGATGTGTATAGATAGGATAAGATGATAAAGTATCATATATTTATATTTTAACAGAAACATATATATATGAGATAAATATGTAAAACATGATTGTACATATAACCTGTATCAAATTATTTGTTGTCATGGGGAGGGGGAGGGAAGAGGAGGTGGAAGAAAAATATAGAACTCAAAAGCTTACAAAAAAGATGAATGTTGAACACTCTCTTTACATGTAATTGGAAAAAAATAAAATAACATTAAAAAACCATATATAGTTATTTAGATATATACTGGTCATACTTGTATGTAAAATTTAGATATGGTACCATCTCTACACTTAAGGAATTGTGTAGGATGCTAAATATATAGATAAATATGCTTTTATATATATATGTCTCTATATATGAAATCTGAATAATATTCTCCTGTTATGGAAACTTTTACCGATGCATGTAGATACATACATAGATATATATTATGTATATGTATGATCCTTTAACCTCTTTCAGGCATTAAAATTAAAAAATACAGACCCTCAGAACCTAATAATATAAGAATGGTGGTCCTGGATCAGGCTGATGGACCATCAATCCAATATTTCATCATACTCTAATCGAGTTAAAGATTACTATGAAATGAGGCTATAATCATGCCTTCCCTGGTTTCATCTCAGTGGTATTACAAGGATACAATATGACAAGGCACATGAAAGCTTTGAAAACTGTTAAATACTCTTTGTAAGTGAAAAGTGTTAGCATCATAAAGAACAATGCAATGGTTGGGCTTCCTTTACAAAAAGTGTGCTGCCTCTCAGTTGGAATCTCCCTTCAGCTCAGACCACTGTGGGTGGGGTAATCTTGCTCTCTCTTGACCTTTCTGCTAGTATGTAGACTCTTGAAAGTCCTCCTCCCCCTTTAATCCTCTTTATTAAACCTGAACACAAACCATCTAGGGAAGCAGGATCGTGAGAAGCACACACACACACACACACACACACACACACACACACACATACAAAGATATGGGTATTTTCTCTACAATTATTTAGTCTTAGAGTTTTTGTCTAGAACACCAAAAATACACATGGCTATACATCTATACAATTATATCTATAAAATCTATATACCCTTGGTATATTACATCAATTTATTAATGCAGTTCAACTATTATTTGTAAAAGTCTGGAAAACTGAAAACACTCTATAATTGATATTTAAATAGAGCTTTAAAGATTCCAAAGCACTTCATATCTTAAATGAATCTCACAACAATATTGTGAGGTGAATTCAAAGGTTTTTATACCAATTTTGCTAAATGAAGAAACTGAGGGTTAGAGAACTTAAATGGAATGCAACTACTACCTTCTGAATGTTAAGATTCATTGTCTGGGTTCTATGTAGCTTTGAAATAATATTTGAACTCATAGTGGGTAGAAAGCTAACTTGATCTTCAAAGATTGCTGATAGTAGGAAATACAGGCTCTAAATTCAACTGAGGTTTTCTGCATGAATAGAACCCAATAAATTACAAAATGAAACAATTTAACAGTTTGATTCAGTACCTTCATGAACACAAGGGTTCCAGATGTGTGTTTGTTTAATAAGGACATATCAAATTGGAGCCCATGTTTGTTTTTTTTGGTAATACATTGTAAATTCTTTCTTTCATTTTCCAGATCTCATTAACTCCAATCTCTGTTGCTTCATTATTTTCAGAACTGTCTTCTTGTAGCTACGTGTTTTTTCTTACCCACTAATCTCTCAGCTGTTACAGTATTTTTAATTATATTTTTTCCAATATTTCTTTTCTCGTCATCATTTATTTTTAATTTGCCTGAGTATGTTATTTTTATGATGTAGCATAAATATGGTTGCCTGTTGTATGGAATATATAGTTGTAAAACTTCTAAAGGGCTTTTATCTCCTAAATCCTCTATTCTACCCAGGAGTATATGTTGACACTTATGGCTACTTTGGAGCCATGTTAGTCAATTCTATCGCTTGATTCCCATCAGTTATTTCCACCTTACCCCAAATTGGTTATTCTAGTGGTAGGTCTTTATTCATAATATAATTATATATTTAGGGTTAAAATGGACCTTAGAAGTCATTTGGTCTAAGCTCCTCATTTTATTATTGAGGAAATCAAGGCCCAAAAGTTAGGTATCCTACCAAGATACACACAAGTCGGTATCTGAAAAAGCCAAGGATCAAATCAAGGTCTTCTGATTGCAAATAGAGAACTCATTCCCCTCTATAAGGGAACATGAAAGTTTTCTGTAAGTAACTGAGAATCTCTCACATGGCCAGTTCAAACCCTGGGGTCACAAAGAACCAAGGTTATCCCTCTTCCATATGAGAGATTCTCAATTACAGAAAAGTTACAAAGGGATTCATTTAGACTAGAGGTAAGGCAGAGTTCTTCCTAATGCTTAGAGCTACAAATAGATACATTTATTTATTTATGAATAATGTAATGACCTGCCTCATGAAATATAGTTTCATCAGAACAATAGAACCAGAGGTAGCAGGGGCCATAGAGATCACCAGGCCCAATGCCTTAATTTTACAATTAAGAAAAATGAGAACCAGGAAGGTTGTGACTTGTTTAAGGTCACGCAAATAGCAATATCAGAATTTGAGCCCAGGTCCTCTGACATCAAATCCAGTACCTTATCACACTACCTCAAATAAAGGATAGATTGTCAAGTTAGTTGTATAGGAAATTATCTGAGATGGCTTCAGAAGTTCCTTCCAACACTAGGATTCTGGGACCTTTACATAATAAACATTATAATAGACAAAAAGGTGAAGAGAATACAAGATGCCAACAAATGTATTGTTTATTGACTATTAAAAATACATTTGATGTTATATATCAAAATGAATTCTTAATGGCTCTCCAACAAATTGACTCCCCATACATATCTTAAAATCACTGATAAATGCAACTGAACCCATTTTGCTTGATAATCTAATTATTTAGTAGCAAATTAGACATAAAAGAGAGAAATGTATGCCTACCAACAGTGTTTGCCACTGTCATAGAAGAAGACTTGTGCAAAATTCAAATGGAAGAAGGGTCTTCTAAGGAGTGTTGCTCTCTAGATATTTCTGTTTATGGATGCCCTTGTGTTGATCGCATTACATATTCTCAAAATAGTATCCTCACAAAGTATTTGGGAGATGAACCCTAGTAAAACCAACTTCATTGTCATGGTCAACATTAGGAAATTCTGCAACACTCTCACATGAACAAGATACAAATTAGCACTTCATTATCCTCTACTCATAAAATAGAGAATTTGAACCAATCAAGGGTCAGCAACCAGTAGCCAGAACCCAACTCCTTAAAGCATCCCCAGTTCTCTACAATGTGTACCTGATATGGAACTGGGACAAGTTAGGACAATCTAGGCAACTGAAGGAACAGTTGCTTAAGAAGCTAGACTTATCACCAAAAATCAAATCAAAATATATTTTCATAACAGTTGGCTTAAGGGAAGGACATGAGGAGTTGCTGCAGGAGTTACCTCCTGCACCATCACTATCCAAGACCTGGTTGGGTAGGTAGATTTTCTTCCACTCTCCCCCATCCCAATACCAATACATGCCTAACTTATGTTGGTACAAGATACATAGTGGAACAAGACATATGTCAAGTTTAACCCTACCCAACTGAATAAATGTGACTCTATTAGAGGAGCAGATCATCTGAAAATTGTAAAAATGAGGAGGATCCTATTTCTTTTTAGAGGTTGTTTTCTTTTTTTTTTTTTTTTGACCATTTCTCATTGTCACTGGTTTCCCAGACCTTTTCTCCTCTAACTAGTGTACCCAATAATTCAGGTTCATAACTAAACTTATCTTCAATGTGATGAAATTTCAGAATGTGAACTTAAAGAGCTTCTATGCATGTCCTTCATTTGTATAATGTGCCCCAGGAAGTCATGGAGGAGCACTGAATAACAATTGATTTGATCTAGCAATGCTTAGAGAGCTAAAATATAATCCTTGAAGAACTACACCCTACCTTTTTCTGAACAGAGTTTTGGAGGACAACATTGACTTAGAATTGGTCTAGTTAATGGTACTAACCAACAATAGCACACAACTTGTTAGACCTCCATTTTGCCTTCTAAAATATTATCTCTGGGGTGGATAGAGCACTGGCCCTGGAGTCAGGAGTACCTGAGTTCAAATCTGACCTCAGACACTTAATAATTACCTAGCTGTGTGGCCTTGGGCAAGCCACTTAACCCCATTTGCTTTGCAAAAACCAAAAAAAAATATATAGTATCTCCTTCTACAGCATGTTCTTCATCTCATAAACTAATAAGGAAGGAGTTGCAGACTTCCTTCTCAAATGCAGAGTTAACAGGAGACAGAAAGCAGATGTAAGAGTGGGTTGCTATCTAAATTTCAGAAGTAAATCATTTCACAAAGTCTTTTTGTGATATTTGGATAAGAAAGGGAAATGTGGGGTGGATGATGGCATAGTCTTTAATAGTAGATAATACAGTGGTATTTGGAGGTTTAGCATTTCAATGAACTATGAAAGACTATACCCCCAAATGATAACTAATGATAACCAGAAGGAAGATTTTTAGTATATTTCAGTACTGTGTCCTACTCAACCTCTTCCATCAAAGATGAAAACAAAGTCCAAGGGATAGTCGACATATCAGGATCATATGTCCCTAAATGACCATTACAATTTTTTGTGTATATGTTATATTTCCCTGTTAGATTATAATCAATCTAAGTGTCATGGATCTATCCTATCTAAATTTTATAATGGAGCTTTTTCAGTGAGTGTTTATCTTGACTGATATCTTGGTTTCTTTTCTTTATAGTTCAAATAATTCTGCCAAATGCTGGACTCTCTTGTGGCAAATTAGCTCCTGGATCTCTTCATCATTTTCATCAAGTCAAACCTGACACTTTTTGGTATAGAATCCAAGTACCTAATGATGAGGGTATTGAGGGATTTTTATGAAGTTTTAATACCATCCCAATAGGATTCATTTGGATGTACTCCAGTCAGTTTTTATTCTCTAACTTTTATGATAGTCATGAAAAAAATTTACATTACTCCTCATATCTGAGGTTCCAGAGTCAAAATCTCTGCTAAAGTCATTGATTGGGAGTCAATTTGATTGATATCTTTGTAATGCCAGAAACATACAATATTTAAATCAGAAGAGATAATTTAGTCCTAACCTTAACTAAATATGAATCCTCTCCATCAAATCACTGAAAGTTACTTCAGCTTGAATACTTCCAGTGATGGGGAACTCACCACGTCCATGAGCAACTTAACCTGTTTTTTGGAGAGCCTAAATTGTTAGAAATTTTCCTCTTGATCAAATTTTAATCTGCCTCTGTACATATTTCACCCAGTTGCCTCTAGTTATACCCTCTGAGGTTAAGGATAATAAATCTTCTTCCATTCTTGGCAATCATTCAAATAATTGAACACAAATATTCTATCCTTCCAAATCTTCTCTACTCAAAGTAGATCTCCAATTCCTTCAAATAATTCTCAAATAGTATGATTTCCAGGCATCACTTTCTTACTTACCTTGTTTTGGATGAGGTCCAGTTTGTCAAAATCTTCCTAAAATGTAGCACCCAGAACTGAACATAATACTCAAAACTTGCTATGACTAAGAAGCTGTCATTTTGCTTAGTCTAAATTCTATGTGGCCTAAAATTGTACTACCTTTTTTTTGGTTTCCATGTTTGAGTCCACTAAAGTTCTTATATTGATTTCATTCCAAATGGTGTGTAGTTTTCCTCATCCTATACTTAGGAAGTTAATTTCAGGGATTCATGGGTAGGGCTTTACAATTATCCCTATTGTCTTTTCTCTTTTTAAATTTGAACCATTTTTAAATTCTTATGCCATTGACAACTTTTTGGATTCTCTTTCCATTTTCCAATGTGTTAGTTATCTCTCCCAACTTTTTGTTAACTGAGAGTTTGATAAACATATTACTATGCCTTCATTAAAGCCACTGATAAAAAATGTTGAACAGCACAGGACTAAGGACAGCTCACTTGATCACTTCAGCGAACACTTCCCTCCACTACAGTCTTGTCCTTCTGGCAAAGATGCTGTAGAATCCTTTATTTAAAAAAATATGAACCCCTTTTTATTTTTTCATTAATATTGGAGTCTTGACCTAAAGTAAAAGTATCTCCTCCAAATGTAAGATTGAATTTTATGACAAACCCTGGCAAATAAAAGGTAGTATGAGACAGGGCCTAAATCCATGATTTTCTTGATACAGGGATCTCCTTGATAAGGTCAGTACTTTTCCTAAAATTTATAGAATTAGATAACTACATAGATCTCTGAGAAGTTAAGTGATTTGCCCTCGTCCATGAAGTCAATGTATATCAGAGACAACTTTCTATTCACTATGTGAAACTATTTCTATCGGAATGATGGACTACAATTCAATCACTATTTATTCATCATTGACTAAGTACAAGACATTGTGTTAGTTTTGGAGACTCTAAAGATGTAATAAGGGACAGATTCTGCCTTTGAAGAATTTATGGTTGAATAATAATGTTACAAAATGTATACAGATAACTTTGATAAAAGGTAGAATGAAATAAATGTAAAGGAATTCACCAAAGTACTATGAGAAAATTGAGGGTTGAGAGATAACTTTCAGTTGAAATGATCAAAGAAGACTTCATGGTAGAGACAGCACTTTCACCACATGATCCTGAAAGAAAGGAGAGACTTTAAAAAAGTAGATATGAAGGAGAAAGGCAAGTAACAGAGAGATATCTTTTGCAGGAATGAGTAAAGTTGTAAGTGAAAGCAAAGAGCTAATAGCACAGGGTGTAAAGGGAAGAACATAGGATTTTATAGTAGGGCTATCAGTAGATATGTTCACAATATGTGAACCAAGAATTATTAAAAGATCAGGCTGATTTTCAAAGAGGCATAGGAATTAGAAACCGAATTGCCAACATTTGCTATATTATAGAGAAAGCAATGGAAGTTTTAAATGCAAATGTGACATGATGAAAAAATTGCAAATGCCAACTTTGGTTACTAATATTTGAATTGCTTGAGTGTAATGTAATCAAATTTATCATTCAACTTTAGTTTTTTCTTTTAACTTTTTAAAATGTAGTATTTTAATATAAGTGCTGTAAGTGACCTTGGAGATAATATAGACCTATCCCATCATTTGACAGATAGAAAAACTGAAGTCCAGAAGGGTTAAGTAACTTGACAAAGATCACAACTGTGAGTAGTAGAGGCAGACTTTAAATAAATCATCTTCTAACTGAATCCCATAATTTGCTATCAGAGCACATTACTAACACATAAGATTTTTTTTGAAATTATTTGTCTCTAAGGAAGAAATTTTAAAATATTCAATAAAGTTCAAAGACTAGATTGATTCATTTAGAACAAATATGTTATATTAAAAGTATTTGAGTTTATATTCATTATCTCTAATGTGAGGATCTGAGAAGACAAATTTAACTAACTTCAAATCCTCACAAATCTTCAGAGATTTTAGTATCTGAATGATGGCTTTGTCATCCTTCATTTACCATAGGATCATTAATCATGAGATAGGGGGGATTTCAGAAGTCATGAAGTCCTATCCCTTTCATTTTTTTTTCAGGTGAGAAATATGAGGATCAAAAAGATCAGTTGAATTGTTCCATGCATATAGTGGTCTGAAGTTAACATTCAAATCTAAGTATGTACATTCACATATGTATATAAATTATATATGTCCTTAACCCTTTTGTGTACCTCTATATTTCTTTTATCAATTTGTATTTAAATTCATTCTTCTTACCTCCTCCACTCACATTTTGCTTTGCTCAATGAAATTTACAATAATCTTCTTCTCCACCAGTTTACCACAGAACAGTAAATTTGTCGGGGGTCTTCACTGCGCTCTTTTCAAAGACCTAGGCCAGACTGGAAAAGTGGTGAGCCTTTGATCAAGATGACAGGAACCCATGGATTCCTGCTGCTGGCTGGAACACAGTCTCAATGACATGTATTTGGTGTCATTCTGATGTAGATTCTGACAGAGGGCAATTTATGGTCCAATTTATGTCCTGACTCTCTTACGAAGGCCAAGCAAGCTATAAAATGTAATAAGAATTTCTTCAATCAATGTCCAGAGGAAAAACAAATCACTCAGTTACTGACACAATATTGCATCAACACTCTGGTAAAGTTCTCACAAGTGTGTGACATGCCCCCAAGCTACACAGACTATGGAGAGGAAAGAGTCTGGCACTATAAGATCACATTTCTAACTCAGTGCCTCCTAAACTTTGCAATAATTGCCAGGTGACTTTTTTTTTGGAAAAAAGAGCAGCCAGTGAGATTGTTACAATTCAACAATTTTACATAAATAGCCAACCTAGGGACTCCTTATTTCCTTTTTCCTTATTTTCCAATTTATATTTAAATAATCTCATCTCTGCTACTCTACTGTGCCTCTCTTCCCAGTCCTACCTCCCAATGTTTACCCCTCCCTAGAACCTTCCACAGAACATTGTCTAAGAGGCCCTTGGCAGATAATTCCAATTTAGACTCCTGATGACATAACTACAATTAGTCCCTGATCACAGTTTCTATCCAGCTAGTCATGGCTTATGTATTTTCACTTCTTTTAGGTATTTTCCATCCAGTTGCATACCATTAAACTCTACTACAAGCCATTGTAGTGTAGATTTCCACAGATGAAAGAAGAGTAGATGGACTATCTAAGAAAACTATGAGAATTTCCCCATTTAACTGGGCATCATGGATTGACAGTTATGCTATTAAATAAATGAGTTCATGTATCATACAAAAACAAAAAAGCATGCATTTATGTACTATTTGGTTTCTCATGTTTGTGCATTGATTATTGGTAAAAGAGAAAAATTACTAGCTAAGGACTTTATATTTGAAAATATTTTTGCCCACAGAACCTTAGCAAAAATATGAGGCAAGTGAGAATAAATGGCAATATAGTAAGATGAAAAAATGGCTAGATTTTATATCAGAAGGTCTACATTTTATTCTTGTCTAAAAAAAGACTTAGAAGCAGCTTAAGCAGCCACTTAGAAGCAGCTAGATGGCTTATAATCAGGAAAAACTTATCTTCCTGAGTTCAAATCTGGCCTCCGATATTTAATATCTATGTGATATTGAGCAAGTCACTTAAACTTATTTGCCTGAGTTTTCTCAACTGTAAAATGAGATGGAGAAGGAAATGTCAAACCACTCCAATATCTTTGCCCCCCAAAAAAACCCAAATGGGGCCAGGAAGAGTCAGAAATGATGCAAACTGAACATACACAAAAATCTGCTACTTGCTCTATGTGATTTTGGACAAATCCTTAACATCTCTCAGCCCCAGTTTGTTCATCTGTAATATTAGGGAGTTGGATTAAAAATGACCTCTAAGATCCCTTCCATCATCAGATCACTAATGGTAATAATAGGAAAAACATTAAAAGAACACATTTGTTCCTTCATTGGGCAGGAAACAAATGAATCTTAGAGCTAGTCCTCTAAGGCAAACAAGTCAAAATTGTATTTGAGCAATTCATCATTCTACAAGTGATCTTCCACGTGAAGGTCATTTTCAGTTGGACCATTTTAGTTATGAACAGTTCTAAATGTTAGGAAGGCAGCTAAGTGGCACAGGTGGGTGGATCAACATTTTTATCAATGATTTGGATGAAGGCATATATGAATGCAAATGAAAAGTGCCCATCACAAAAAAATGACATATATCCGACATGATAAATGTCAGAATCAGTATAGAAAAGAGCTCAGTGGGTATGGAAAAGATCTCAGTGAGCTGGAATGAATAATAAAACAAATGTAATAAGATGACATGAATGTAATAAGAATAATAAGATGTATTATGAATGTAATAATATTGAGTATGTGATAAATAAATGGAAAGTCCTACTTTTTGACCCAAAAAATCAATTTCAAGAATAAAGCATGGAAATTATTATAAACTAAGGAATATCTAGGGGTTTTAGCAATGATCAGATGGGCAGCTAGATGGTAAGGTGAAATAGAATGTCAGGCATAGAGTCAGGAAGACTTATTTTCATGAATTCAAATTCCTCTTTGAAATAGACCACCCCTCTGAAACCAAGATCAAAAGAAATTTAGTAAAGTGGGTTATAACTAATATTTCTGACAAAGGACTTATTTCTAAAATATATAGTGAACTGAGTCAAATTTATAAAAAAAATTAGCCATTCCCCAATTGTCAAATGATCAAAAGGATATGCAAAGGCAATTTGCAGATGGGGGAAATCAAAGCTTGTCCATAGTCAAATGAAAAATTGATCTAAATCATTACTGAATAGAGAAATGCAAATCAAAGTACCTCTTATGTACCACTTCACACTCCTCAGACTGGCCAATATGACCAGAAAGGACAATAATCAATATTGGAAAGGATGTGGGAAATCTGGGACATTAATACATTGTAAGTGGACCAATCCAAACTTTCTGGAAAGTAATTTGGAATTAAATCCAAAGGGCAATAAAAATGTGCATATCCTTTGATCCAGCAATACTACTGTTGGGTCTATACCCTGAAGAGATCATGAAAATGGTACAAAAATATTCATAGCAGCTCTGTTTGTGGTAGCAAAGAATTATAAATCAAGTGAATGTCCATCAATTGGGGAATGGATGAACAAACTGTAGTATATGTAAGTTATGGAACACTACCGTTCTATTAGAAGGAGGGATGGGATTTCAGAGAATCCTGGAAAGACTTGCATGAACTGATGCTGAGTGAGATGAGCAGAACCAAAAGAGCATTGTACACCCTAACAGCAATATAAGAGTGATGATCAACCTTAATGGACTTGCTCATTCCATCAGTGCATTAATCCGGGACAATTTTTAGGGTATCTGTGATGGAGCATACCATCGTATCCAGAGAAAGAACTGTGGAGTTTAAACAAAGACCAAAGACTATTACCTTCAATTTTTTTTAAAGTTGTCTTATGTACCACATAATTTTGCTACCTCCAATTTTTTTTCCTCAAGGATATGATTTTTTCTCTCAACACATTCAATTTTGATCAATGTATAGCATGGAAACAATGTAAAAAATATCAGACTGCCTTCTGTGGGGGGCTGAAGGGAGGAAAGGGAGGATAGGGGGAAAATTATAAAATTCAAAAAATTACAAAAATGACAGGTAGAAACTGTTATTGTATATAATTGGAAAAAAAATGAAATATTTATATAATAAAAGAAATAGACTACTACTACTACTACTACTACTACTACTACTATTTCTACTACTACTACTACTACTACTACTACTAACACCACTATTACTAATACTACCACCACCACCATCATCACCTCTACCACAACCACTACCACTATTACTATCACTTCTACTACTACTACTACTACTACTACTACTACTACTAACTACTACTACTACCTACTATTACTACTACTACTACTGCTACTACTACTACTACTACCACTACTGCTACTACTACTATCATCATCATCACCTTGGTTTAAGGTCCTTACCATCTTTTGCCTAGACTATTATAATAAAATATGAATTAATCTCCATGCATTTAGTATCTTCCCCATTCAGTCTATCTTCCTTATAGCTGATAAATTGGGTTAAAGTATAAACTCTTGCATTTGTCATTAAACTCTTTTCAATCTTTCATTTATCTTTTGACTTCTTCCCACATATTACACTTATGCCTTTGCATAACCACACCCTCTTCACTTCTGCTTCTTTGAACCCCAGGAACCCTTAAAAGTGTCAGATGATACCTCCTTCAAAAATCCTTTCTTGATCACCAGTTATTAGTCCTTTTGCCTCCATGAATAACTCTATGTGTATATAGAATTTATTTATCTAGACAGTATGATCCTGGGCAAGTCACTTAACCTTTGTTGGCCTCAATTTTCTCATTCGTTAAGTAAGATAAGAACACCTAAATTCCAGGGTTATTGTGAGGATCAAAGGGGATAACATAGTAATTACTATATAAATATTAGCCACCACCATAATCATCATTCTTTATCCTTCCCCTCCCCAAACTAGAAACTCCTTGACAAAAGTGACCACATTACTTTTGAATTGATTTCCCCACTGCCTATCATGTAGGATGTAGAAAGGTTTAACAAATACTTGCTGATTGATTGATTGTATCCATAACATAGTAAGTAACAGTTCTATTCTTATGTAGTCAGAGAATGTTTGAAGTATTATGTCCAGATGTCATTTTTTAGGAAGAATATTCACAAACTGGGAGAGCATCTAAATCAGGGGTGTCCAACCTTCTAGCTCTTCTGGTCTGCATTGCCCAACAAAAACCCATCAAGTGTCACCTGCAGAATTCAATACTCATTCATGAATACATTGCAACCCATACCACCAAGGAGCAGAGTAACAAATCAACAGGCTGAAGGTGGACATATCCGATCTAGATGATGAAACCGAAATACTTAGGAGACAAAGATAATTAGGTTAGAGAAGAAATGAACTAGAAAAGTCATAGGATAGAAAGGACATGAAAACCCCCTCGTTTTACAATTGAATGAATGAAAAATCATTTATTAGGAAATTTCTATTGCCAAGCACTGTTCTTCACATTGGAGATACAAATACAAAAAGTGAGATAGCCCTTGACCCAAAAGAGCTTCTTTTAGTGGGGCCAGGACAGAAATATATTGGGAAATGTGACTAGGGAGAGCTGTTGGTATAAAGTCATAGGAATGGTAAGTGAAGCATTTGGAGAGTTGATTGACAAGACCTTTCTAGTAGCTATGGCAATATTGATTTGATTTCCTGAGCAAGACAATAAAAGGGGCGGATTAGGAACAGAGGGAGAATGGGAGGCAGAAGTACATTCAGTGTAGCAGGGTAAGAAGATGGCCTGGGTAGAATATGATGCATGCTGAGGTCAACTAGATACAGTAAGCCATTTCATACTCATTCATTTACCAATCCATACTGCATGAACCCCAGGGTGGAACTGAGTTCTTGAGAACTTGTGACTCAGATTTTGAAGTAGAATCAGGATTTGAACTTAGGTTTTCTGATTCAAATTCCATTACTTTTTCCAATAGATCTTTTCATAATAATTATATTCAAATACTTGAAGGGCTAATGTGGAAGAGGGATAAGATTTGTTTAAGTTGACCCCAGAGTATGTAGGGTAGATGACTCTGGTTGAATGGCAATTGGAGAGAGGCAGAATTCTGTTTGATTTGAGGAAAAACTTTCTAATAATTGAAATATCCAAGAATGGGAAGAATTACCTCAGAAAATAGTGGATTCCCTAAAAAAGAGATCTACAAGAAGAGGCAAGGTGACTACATGTCAATTATATTATAGAAGACCTCATGTTCAGTTATAGATTGAACAAGGTACTCCCTGGGGACTCTTGCAACTCTAAAATTATGTGACTCTAACTTTTCAAAATACCCTCACACCCTCAGATAGAATATCCATGTCTAGGAGCAGGAGTTATAAATTCCCAACCAATAAGAGACCACTCAGTGTGTCTTCATGTCACCATTATGGTCCCCTATCCATTCCTTGGCCTTTAGGGAGAAGGGGCATGATTATATGATATAGCCAATACTGGTATTTGTGTCTATGTCAACATGCATGTCTATCAAATCTTAGTATCATCTTTTAATTCACTTCAAATAATGCATTAAGCTGCTTTAATAAATGTTAAAATAAAATAATGATGATGAAGATAGTGATAAATTAAAATTTTTCAGTCCACCTCTGAAGTCAAGCCCAGATTTAGCAGATAGAAAGGACAATAGATTCCATTAAAAAGTACCTGGAGAAATGACTCACTCACTTAATTGGAATGATGGCCAAGGGAAAAATTCAAAGCAGAACATTTCAATGACTTTAAACAATGGATAAATGCTTCACTTAATCCATTTCAATGTCTTGCCTGCTGTTGTCCAGAAGACCATTCAAAGGAATGCCCCATTATTATCTTAGGTTCAAGTGAAACTGTTTCTTTCTTTTTATGAAAAAAATAGAAACTTCAATTTCTGCATCTTTTACAAAAGCTTCTAGAGGTCATCTTCATTTTCCTCATTTTCTTTTATGAGTTTCCAAAGTTCTGGCCAATGCTAACAAAACATGGTTGTACTTTAAATATTTCTACCATCAGGTATTGGGGTATGCACAAGAGAACATTCAAATCAATCATATCCAGTTCAAGTAGAACAACACAAATTTATTAGTACCTTATCTGCCAGCCAAAATAAAATAAAGAAAAACATGAAACCATCTTTGCCCTGAAAAGGCTTACATTTTATTTGGGGATGCATGAACATAAATAAGAATATACAAAAAAATACATAAATATAATGTAATGAGGAGGGAGGCATTAGCAACTGATGGGGATGAAAACTAGGAAAACTGATAGAAAGATTGTATTGGATTTAGCTCTAACTAGTATTCCAGAGTCCATTATTAAAATTTCAGGGTGCATATTTACATCTCAGGAATCAAAAATTGCTATAAATTAGGACTTGTTTTATTGTTTTGTTGATTATGTAGACTTAAGAAA
This sequence comes from Macrotis lagotis, assembly GCF_037893015.1. NCBI lineage: Eukaryota > Metazoa > Chordata > Mammalia > Peramelemorphia > Peramelidae > Macrotis > Macrotis lagotis. Next base: position 450,425,710 of record NC_133666.1, on the reverse strand, counting down.
AATATAATTCTCATTAAACTTAAAGGTATTAAATATGCAATATTATTATTAGCATTTACATAGTGAATTTTTTGCAAAATATTTTGCATACTTTGTCTCATTTGAGGCTCACAACACTCATGGTTTTATGTAGGGACTTTGAAGGAACCTAGGAATTCTAAGGGGTGAGAAAGGGAGAACATTCTAGGCATGAAAGAAAACTTTTGCAAAATTATGAGATTGGAAATGAAATATCATGTGAGAGAAGTACTAAGAAGGTCAGGGGGAATAATATGTGATAAAGTCAGAAAAGTTGGATTTAATTTGATTTATTGTTAATTTATAATTAATTTTTATAACATTAATTGAATGTATTAGTCCCATTTTACAGATGAGAAAACCAAAACTTTGAGAAGTTAGTAATTATCAGGCAGGATGGAAGAATGCTAACCCAAATAGTCTTGTCTCCAAGCCGAGTACTCTACTCACTATATAGCACATGATCTTTCCAAGGATGGTATAGATGGAAACCTGGACTCTTAATTTAGGTAGAAGATTTAAAGTCATAAGATCATTCTTGACCTCAAAAGAAATAATGAGTTTGAGACATGTTGAATTTGAATCTCAACTTTGTGTGAGCTTTTGTATTTTAAATATATATATATATATATATATTACATATATATACATATGTAATATTTTTTAAAAATTTCTGAATTACATACGAAGGTAGTTTTAAACATTCATCCTTTTTCAAGCTTATGAGTTCCATATTTTTCTACCACCCCCCCTTCCTTTACCCCATCCTCATGGCAGGGAATAATCTGATATAAGTTGTACATGGACAATGTGTTTAACATATTTCCATATTAGTCAGCTTGAGAAAGAGTAATTTGAACTAAGGCAAAAGAACGGGAACCATGATAAAGAAAGAAACAAACAAAAAAGAAATTTTAAAAAAGTGAATTATAGTATACTTTGTTCTGTATACAGATTCCATAATTTTTTTTTCTCTATGTGGATGGAACAGGTCTCTCAGTATTGCTCTTGGTCAATGAACTGCTGAGAGCTGGGTCCACCATGGTTAATCATCTCACAATGTTCTACTGGTTCTGCTTACTTCACTCAGCATCAGTTCATGCAAGTCTTTTCAGATTTTTCTAAAATCCAGCTGCTCATGATTTCTTACAAAACAATAGTACTGCATCACATTCATATATCACAACTTTTTCAGCCATTCCCCCCATTTCTATCCCTTTCCATTAATGAGACATGCTGTCAATTTCCAATCCTTTGCCGCTACAAAAAGAGTTGCTATAAATATTTTTGTACATGTGGGACTTTACCCATTTTTGTGATTTCTTTGGGACATTGATATTGCTGGATCAAAAGGCATGCACAGCTTTATTGCCTTTTGGGCATAGTTCCAAATTACTCTTCAGATTGGTTGGATCAATTCACAGCTGCATCAGTGGTGTATGTGTCCCAATTTTTCCACATCTTCTTCAACATTGATCATTTTCCTTTTTTTATCATCTTAATCAATCTGATATGTGTGAGGTGGTACCTCAGAGTTGATTTAATTTGCATTTCTCTAATCAATAATGATTTAGAGTATTTTTACATATGACTATAAATAGCTTTAATTTCTTCATCTGAAAACTGCCTATTCATATCCTTTGTCCATTTATCATTTGGAGAATGATTTGAATTCTTACAAATTTGGCTCAGTTCTTTATATATTTTAGAAATAAGTACTTTATCAGAAACACTAGCTGTGAAAATTGTTTCCAAGATTTCTGCATTCCTTCTAATATTGGTTGCATTGTTTTGTTTGCACAAAGAGTTTTTTTTTTTAATTTAATGTGCATGAAATTATACATTTTGAAATTTATAATGGTCTTGATCTCTTCTTTGGTCATAAACTTTCCTTTTCCATTCTGAAAGTTAGACTATTCCTTGTTCTTCTAATTGGCTTATAGTATCATCCTTTATGTTTAAATACCATATTCATTTCAACCTTATCTTGGTATAGGGTGTGAGATGCTGATCTATTCCAAGTTTAGCATATCACTTTAAATCCCAGAACTTGAATTTTCTCTATTAAATAGTGAGTAGATTGGACTAAGTGATCAAAGTTCCCTCCAGCTTTGAATGCCTGTAGCCAAGTATATGAAGAAAAGGAAGATAGAACTGATGTCATAGATAATGCAGTGGTAGAAAAGACAAATCATGGAAACTGATTGGATTTGATGGGTTCAGGGAGAGAGGAGTCATAAATGTATGGTTCAGTGGAAAGATCAATGAATTTGTATTCAGAGAACCTAAATTCAAATCTAAGCACTCCTTAAAGGAGTGTGCAAGCAATGCAGTCTCATATTCATAAGTCTTAAACTTATCACTCAATTTGTCAAATGAAGGCATTAGTTCAACTAATTTCTAACTCTAAATCCTCACTTGTGACTCTAAATTAAAAAATAGATTTAAAGCTGAAAAGGAAATTGGAGCATTTTCTCCTATGACAGATAAAAATTATGTGTCTTGAACAAGTCAACAGAGGCAGCAGATAACAGAGCTAGAATTGAAATCCACATTCTCTATTTCTGAATCCAATGCTCTTCCAAGCATGGGTGACTGATTGTGAGGATATTGATGTCTCACAAAATTGTGAGGACATTGATGTCTCACAAACACAACAAACAGAAATGGGAAATTTGGCAGAAGGGAATGTGTGTATTTTAAAATAAATGTGGAATACAGAGCAGGCTAGATCAGAGACAGACAGACAGGCAGACAGAAAGCCCATTTTCTCCCACCAGAAACATTTATTTCTGCGTGCACACACACACACACATACACACACACATGTGGAAGAGAGTTTAATCATGTACTTAATAAATAAGAATACTCTTGGTCTTTACCTTGCTTCTCCATATCCTTTTCTTTGGATGAATGGACTTCAGGAGACTTAAATGAAAATGTAGTCATCCAGTCTCTAATGGCATCTTTTAGAAGCACCCTCACCCCAGTGAGGACCTTGTCCATCAGAGGGGGACACTTTGAGATTTAACAGTAATTTTAAAGTCAGGAGGGATGTTATGGATCATCTATTCTAATCAAACCCTTGTGAGAATAAGAATCTCTTATAATTGTCATCTAAGTTTTGTAATAAAACTTCCAGCAAGGGATGATAATTTGAACCTATAGGAAAAGCTTTGTTGGGGGTGCAAGATCAGAGAAAAAGAAGAAAAATGATTTCATCTGTGTAAGGAATACATGCTAAGGAAACTTCCTCCACAAATTTACCTGCTCTGCAATTTGCTGTCTTGGGACAGTGGGGCACCAAGAGGTTAAATGATACAGTCCTAGAGTCTGTCAGAATCAGAAGAGAACTTGAATTCATACCTTCCTGATTCTAAAACTATTTTTCTCTCTTCCAGACCATGCTTGCTTTGAATATAAAGATATTATTAACTAAAGGGAGGTTTATGTATGGTCTTTTTATTTTTCTACACTGTTCCTGTTTTCAATTACTGTAAGAAATATGAAAGCTGACCATGATAAATACATAAGAAATTTAGAGACTGGATTTGCAATGAGAATAGAAAATCTCCAGCAAGTCCAAACATTACTAATATGACATTTTTAAAATATTACCTTAGGAACAAAGTATAGATTACCAACACTGGTGTGATGGTATTGCTCAGAATCTGTTAAATCCTGATGTTTGGGAAAGGCTATATATTTGCCATCTTTTTACAAGTTTGAATGCTATATTCTGTCTCTCTCTGTCTCTCTCTTCCTCTGTCTTTCTCTCTTTTCTTTTTCCTTTTCCTCTTCTCTATCCCTCTCCTTACCTTTCCAGTTTCCTTTCTACCCCTTTCCCCCCCCAATCTTTCTCCTTCTCTCCCTTCCTCCTCATCACTCCTCTCTGTCCCTCTCTTTTCTTTTTTTCTCTTACACAAATATCTACATATCTGTAATACTATACAAAACATGGGCTATATAGATCTTGAAATTAAGATTGTAATAAAAGAAGCTTTGCCAGAAAGATGTCACAGAACACATATTTTAGGGACAAATATAATAGGGGTGGGTCTGAGGGTGGGGAGGGCAGGAGGGAGGCTCAGACACAGTGGGGAAGGCTCAGACACAGATGCCTGCTTAGCCTTAATATTAAAAGAATCTTTTCCACATTATACAGTGAAAAGTTCCTGGATCTGGACAAGGTGTCGGAGGACCTGGATTTAAATCCCGAACCTGTCACTGAACCTTTTAGAAACTCAGTTTCCTCAGTTATAAAAGAAGAGAATTCAATTGTCTTTTCTAAGAGCAAAACTTATTTAATCAGTTCATAAATCCAGACCACTGAATACATCACTAGGAAACAGCCATACCTTTGGGCAACAATTTTCCCTTCCATAACTGTCTTTAATATTTATTTTAGTCTGATTTTTCACTTTTGCTAGAATGCATATTATACAATGTAAGGAAGACCTAGAACATTGGGCAGCCCTATATAGAGGATTAGTAGGGAAAAGGGATATTGGTGAGTTTTGAGCTATGATTCATTGAGGGAATATTCACATTGATGAGATTGGAAATCCATCAAAGTGTCTACAGCCCAGCACTATGGACCCCCCCAGGAATCCCCCTAGGCCACATGCCACACATAGGTTGTCCTTTTCTTGAGCTCTAACTATAAAGGCAAAATGCAACCAATGGCCTAAAATTATTTGGCTTTTATGCCTATTTTAGTTCCCATATATTTTCCCCTCCTAGGGTTTATATAAATATGCTCCTTATGCCAGCAAGGTGCTGGCCTAAAAGCCAGAACTATAAGGCCCAAAGTCAATCAGTCAATCGATAAGCATTTCTTAAGGGCTCGCTATGTGATAGTCACTGTTCCAAACTTCTGGAAATACAAAGAAAGGAAAAAGAAATGGTCCCTCTTCTCAAGGAATCCACATCTTAAGGGAAAGAGAAAACATGTAAATAACTGTGAATCTGATAATAATAATAATAATAATAACTAGCATTTATATAACACCTTAAGATTTGCTTTGCAAATTTTTTTTCATATAGGACCTCAGGGAATTCTCACAATAATATGGGGTAGGGGATATTATTAACTCCATTTTACAGATAAGGAACTGAGGCCAAATGATTTACCCCAGGTCAAACAGCTGAAGCGAGATTCAGACTCGAGTATATACAAGAAAAATATAGAGTGAATGGAAGTTAGTCTCAGAATGAAGATAGTATTAAGAGTATAATAGTAGTAGTAGTAGTCAAAATTTACATAATGCTTACTATGTTCCAAGTATTATGCTTCCCACTTTAAAGACACATCCTTCAATTCTTATAACAATACTACGGGGACCAGCTAGGTATCATAGTAGACCTGACTTCAAGTCTGATCTCAGACACTTAATAATTACCTAGTTGTGTGACCTTGGGCAAGTCACTTAACCCCATTGCCCTGCAAAAACCAAAAACAGGAGCTCATATTATACCCACTTTACAAATGAAGAAACTGAGACTGAAGGGTTAAAGGTCATATAACTAATAAGTATCTGCAGTCAGAATTGAACTCACATTCTCCAGACCTACTCTAGATACTCCTCAGGTAATTCAGGGGACTAGAAAAGGCCTCTAAAAGGGAGAGAAAGAAATGATGTATCACTAGAATAGTTATACATACATATTCACATACAAATATACATATTTATACATATATGTATACACACACATGTTTTTTTAAAGGTAGCCATTCGGGGGGGGGAGGAAAAAAGAAAAAAAAAGAACATTACCTAACCAACTTTATTATATATTTAAAAGGAATAGCAAGTAATGTATAATAGATTTGCAATTTCATGAACAATCATCTCTTTTTTCCATTGTACTGTGTTATGGAAATGCTCGTGTTATTTCTTGAGATCAAAATAAAATGAATAAAATTTTCAAAAAAAAGAAAGAAAAGAAAAGAAAAGAAACAGGCAATCTAGGAGTCAGCAGTGAGGAAAGTGAGACTTCCAGGTAACCAGGTAACCATAACAAAGACAAAGATTCAGAAGCTGGAGTATGACATGAAAGGAACAGTAAATAGGCTGAGGTAACTAGTTTGTAGAGGGAATGCAATATTAAAAAAACTGCAAATGTTGGAAGGGTTAGTGAAGAGCTTTGAAAACCAAAGAAATCCTGGTGGTGAGTCAGACTGCCGGAGGTTTTACATTGACAACTGGGTAGGTGGGAGAAAATGGAAGTGGGAAGACACTAGAGTCAAGGAGACTATTTGAAGGCAGCCAGATCAGAGCACCATCAATCACATTACTTTGATCATATTGATAATTGATATATGACAGATTCATGACTTTGCCTTCATAAGACCTTCCCCCAACTTTCCATTCTGGTCTTCTTGCCATTTCTCACACTCTTCCAAACTAGGAATCATTACCCTGACTCTTCTCCATACTTGAAATGCTCTTCTTCACCACCTCCAACTTCTCATTTCTTTGACTTCCTTCAGACCTCATTTCAAACATTCCTTTATACATGGAGGCTTTTCTGATTCTCACAGCTCCTAGCATCCTCTCCTAAAAAAAATTTACCTTGTATTTATCTTGAATATATTTTCTATGTCCTAATGTGTATAAATACTTATGTTGTCTCTCCAGGAGAATGTAAATTCCTTGAATTCAGAAGTTATTTTGTATTTGCCTTTCTATCTTCTGGTACCTAGCTTAGCTTTTGGAACATAGTAGGTACTTAATCAATGACTAATGATTGATTGATCGTGGGTGCAGAGTGGTTGAAATAACCAATTTATAGCTACTGTGGTCTGCCTGAATAGACTACAGGGTTTGGAGAACCCTTTTCCTAAGTAAGCAGGAACAGAAAATTCTCCTTAGACTTTCTAGAAATGTGACTGTGACGTTTCTATGGAGGGATTCTTTTCTTCTTGCCTCATTCCAAGAGATTCAATTTGTGACAAATTAGAAGCCATTCAGCTTATTGCTTTTTTCAAGTTTCTGATCTCCTAGTTCCAAGGTAGCACTTCATTTTGAAGTTCTCAGCTTTGCCTTTCCTTCCTTCTATGTAAATGCAGAAATAAATTCCTCCAATTTACTGAAAAGGATCTCCCAAAGGACTTGCGGGAGGCAGGAAATTAAACTGTGGTGCTGAAATCATTTCCCCACTCTAACTTTACCCCACAGATGTAAATTTAGGGAATTCCACTTGTCAAAGTCCTCCTTGATGCTGTGAATAATTGGATCCCAATTATTCTTAACCACATTATTCAGGCCTATGTTCAACTTAATACCTAAATAGGTTACTTTCTTTTTTTTTTGCTACCTACTAAAATTCCCAGAAGTAAAATCTGTTCCATTATGCTTTTCAGTGGAGTAGAATTTCTGACTAAAAATGTTTTCCCTCTGATCCAGAGATGGTTCCAAAATCCTCCATGATATTTAAAGCTGTGAGAATTGGCATCCCATTTGAAGCAGGATTACCTTGTAACAAAAATATCCTCATGCAAAAAGAATCCTTGAGCTTTGTACCAATCACTTTAATGCACAAGACATCTGCCTGCCTTCTAATAGCTGTTCCTAATGGTTGCAAAGTCAAAACAGATAGCAGAGTTTAAGAAGGAAAAACACAGGGTCTGGAAAGCACCTCTTTGTACAGGTATCATACTGTATAAATTACATGTTCTTGTTCTACTTTTTAAAGAAGATTTTAAATGTTGTGAACACCAACCACAAGTTCCTTGCACGTTTCAGTTGCTGATTTTTCTGGTATCGTTTTTCTCACAGATTCTCCTTATCCAATTGCAATATTCTGTGGTCAGACCTAAATTTCAGTTTTCTTTTTGGCCTTGTGAGAAAAACTGGAATAGACACAATTCAATCATTACTGAGAGGGAACATCAATAGGTTTCCTGATAAAGTCATAGGATTATAGATTTAAACTTGAAGGAACCGAATTCAACCCACAATTTACAGATGAGGAGACTGAGTCCCAGAAAGTTTGAGAAAGTTGACCATTTATACTGGTAGTGAGGAGCAAAAGCAGGATTTGAGTAGGTCTTTTGATCCTAGAAGCCACCACTGTTTCCCCCATATCGTACTATTTGGAATTGAGAGAAACTACAGTTTCTGCCTGGAAAGGAAACTTCCTATATCTTTGCAGATAAGGGATTGTTTTACAATTAATAGTCTTAGAGAGATGCCTAGTGCACTAAGAAGCTAAACTTAAACTCACTCAGGATCACATAGCATGGAATTGTCAGAGGAAGCACTTGCATTCAGATGTTCCTTACTCTAGGGTCAGTCTTCTGTCCACTTTGTCAAACTGCCTCTCTGATATACAGATAGGCAGGCATAAAACATGGGCCATGTTTGGTAGGGTGTGCCAGCACATGGGGTCTAGTTCTGTATAAGTCAATATGCATTCAATGGCAAAAGAGAAACATTAATTATAATGATCTTGGGTTAGTATTCATATTGTAATTATCTAAGAACATATCAACTAATGATGGTGGGAGCTGGCCAAGAAGAATGGTGATTGAAAAAGAATAGAAAATGAAATTAAAATTTTTGTGTATTAGGGATAGCTAGTTGGTTCAATGAATAGAGTACCAGCCTTGGAGTCAGGAGGACTTGAGTTCAAATCAGGCCTCAGACACTTAAATAGCTGTATGACCCTGGGCAGGTCACTTAACTACAACTGCTTCCATAAGAAGAAATTGTATGTATTAGGTAAGTGTGGGGAGGAACTTTCTACTCATAGATGTTTAAGTTACCTTGCACCCTTATTAAAATAAATGTCTCTAAATATGTTTCCCTATGAGTACATATCTTAGGAGAGACATGACCTTCAGAAAAGAATGCTAGACTTAAAAATCAGAACGGACTATGTTTAGGACCTACCTCTAACACTGCCTAGCTGTGGGATCCCTAGAAATTTAGTGAATCTCTGTGATCAAGACTCCAAAACCATAACTTATAAATGTAATCATGAGCTTTTGTGGTGGAAGGAGTTCCCACACAAGTGATATCATGGATTCAGTGAGCTGTCTCCTCATTGAATTGATGAGGAATGTCAACAGGAATGACCCCTGTAATGGAATCATTAAATGTTCGGTGAAATAATTTGCTCTCTGAAGGAGTAGCATAAGTCAAACTTCCTTTTTTTTAAAAAAAAAATCAAACTTCAATAGATTCATGATTTCAACTTCATGTACTCTCCCACCATTAATGAAGATCTTCACCCTCTTTTTTATATGGTCTTCCTGGGTTACCATGGTCCCAAATGCTCATCATTTAATGATCAACATTTTGATAAATGCATCTCTCTAAACTGAGCTAGAATGGTCCTCAGAAGGCAGACTAAATGTTTCTGGGCTTTCATAGAACCTGGTAGAGCTTGTCTATCACTAATATAACCTTCAAGAAATTGCATACCATGATGAAGTATTAGAATGGAACTCTAGTTCCATCTAGGAAAGTCATCTTTAGAAAGGTAAAATGAATGCAATTGCCAGCCACTGGCAATGTTATTCATGTGTTTGTTTCATGGGATCCCATTTTTCCTTTGCTTGTCTGGATGCAACAGCATGATACATTTTTAGGACAAACTTGAGAATGAGAAAAGTAACATAGGTTAGTTGCAGTCATGAAATTTATGAATGGTTTGTTAGAAACTATTTCAAATGGCAATTCTTGTCTACAAATAATGTCTGCAGAGTTATTATTCCAGGTCTGTGCAAATGGGCAATTTGCTTTGAAATTGGTTTTCATGGACACCACTTCATGAAAGGTCACTTATTCTGTGCTGGTCAGTTATAGTGCAGGTTTATGTTTCATATCTCTGGAGTATGACTAAGAAAGGTTGGGGGCAGCTAGGAAAAAAAATCATACAATGCTCTCTAACTTGGCAACCATACCATTCTTCACTGTTACTCAAAATTACTGGTCAACTATCTTCCCATTTCCTTCCTAAAAGTGTCCTGCATTTTTCATTACAGCAGTTTGTTCTTTCTTCACTGGCCTATTATTAGTCACTGAGTGTCCACCCAGGCCCAAACTTCTCTACAACATGAGCATTTGCATCAGAGAACCCTATGCACTTTCAAATTGAAAACATTTTCTTAAATGATTGATAAAGTTGGCATTGTAGATACAAGCAGAAAATACTAGTTCCTTAAAGATTTTGAAGTCAATTATCAAACTGATGGCCTTGAAAGAAGAGACTATGGGACATTTACAATGATGACCTACATGTGAGAAGTGAAGAAAAAAGATGACGGGGGACAGAGCCAAGATGGTGGGAGGAAAACAGCCTTTCCTAGGAGCTCTCTCCAAAATATTTCAAAAAACCCTAAAATTATGACTCTAATTAAATTTTCAAGAGGCAAAACCCAAAGAAAGATCCAGTGAGGCAAATCTCCAGCCAAAGGTAACTTGTTCTGTTCCACAGGGTTGGCGGGGGCAGCAGCACATCCAGAGAAAAGTTGCTCCAACCTTCTGGGAACAGCCCACGTAGTGACTGGGTCCTTGGGAGCACCAGCTCCTGGCAGCAGAAGCAGTTTCTTGACCTGCCAATCCAGGGAACACAAAGTACAACTTGGAAAATCAGCAGAAAAACATCTGCCAGAGCAAGTGTGAAGCCCAGGACAGCTTGGTCCTTAGTGCAGCCATGGTCCTCAGTGCAGCCCACATCCCAGGAAACAGAAACAAGTCCACAGAGCCTCCCAGCAGGAAACTGCCTGACAGCTGCTTCCAGAGTGTTCAGATCACAGAAGGTAAAGGAGTGGGAGGAGACTGTTGAGGTCTCTCCTCTGTCCCTGGGACAGAATTCTGATGCTTTGTCCATTTTCAGACCCTGGTCACAGTCTGGGCCCCCTCTTACCATAGAGCAGGGATCATCCTCACAGCTCCAGGGCAGAGGAGTGTCCACAGACCAGAGCACAGACAGGAGAGCAGTCAGAGCCTCCCATAAGACCTTGAAAGAATCGAGATCCTTGCAGGGGTGTTCCAATATTACTCAAAAGCTCAGGAAGCAATCTAAAACCAGGGCACAGACTGGGGAAATGAGTAAGTAGAAAAAAAGGAACCTGACCATAGACAACTACTTTGGTCCCATGGACAATCAAAACGCACACTCAGAAGATGAGAAATCCCAAGCTTCTGTATCCAAAGCCTCCAAGAAATATAGGAGATGTGTTTGGGCTATGACAGAGTTAAAAAAAAGACTTTGAAAATCAAGTAAGTGAGGTAGAGGGGAAAGTTGGAAGAGAAAGAGAAATGAGAGAGATGCAGAAAAAACATGAAAACCAAGTCAGCTGCTTAGTCAAGGAGATTCAAAAAAACACTGAAGAAAACATGTTAAAAACCAGTTTAGGTCAAATGAATAAAACAATCCAAAAAGTTAATGAGGAGAAGAATGACTTAAAAAGCAGAACTGGCTAGATGGAAAAAGAGATAAGAAAGCTCTCTGAGTAAAACACATCCTTCAAATGTAGAATGGAGCTAAAGGAAGTTGATGACTTTGTGAGGAATCAAGAAACAATAAAATAATACCAAAAGAATGAAAATCTAGAAGAAAATGTGAAATATCTCATTGAAAAAAAAAGCTGGAAAATCTGGAAAACAATCTGGAAAACAGATCCAAAAGAGACAATTTAAAAATGAATTTCTACAGGATAATTTCCCTGATATTCTAGAAGCAGAGGGCAAAATAGAAATTGAGAGAATTCACCAATCCCCTCCTGAAAGAGATCTGAAAAAAATAACCCCCAGGAATATTACAGCCAAGTTCCAGAACTCCCAGGTCAAAGAAAAATATTACAAGCAACCAGAAGGAAACAATTCAAATATCATGAAGCTACAGTAAATATTACCCTGGACTTAGCAGCATCTGCATTAAGGGCTTCTAGAGCTTGTAATATAATATTCTGGAAGGTAAAAGAGATTGGAATGCAACCAAGATTCAACTGCTCAGCAAAGCTGAACATCTTCTTCCAGGGAAAAAAGATGGACATTCAATGAAATAGAGGAATTTCAATGTTCTTGTTGAAACAGCCAGAGCTAAACAGAAAGTTTGAACTCCAAGTACAGGACTCAGGTGAAGCACAGAAAGGGTGGATGAGAAGAGTAAATTATGATGGATTTAATGATGCTGAACTGTTTGTATTCCTTCATGGGAAGATGATACTGATAGCTCATATGAACCTTCTCACTTAATAGAGCAATTAGAAGGAGCATATATAGATGAGGCACAGGAGAGAGTCAAATTTGAAGGTATAATATATTGTAAAAATGGAGTCAATGGGTGAAAAGGAAATGTGCTGCGAGAAAGGGAAAGGAAAAGTAGACTAGAATAAGATATTTCATGTAAAAGAGTAGAGAAATAGATTTTGCAAAGGTACAGAAGGAGGTAAAGTGAGGGAGGGATGAGGGAGCCTTCATTCTTTTTTTTTTAGGTTTTTTTAGTTTTCTTGCAAGGTAATAGGGTTAAGTGGCTTTCCCAAGGCTAAATAGCTAGGTAATTATTAAGTGTCTGAGGCTGGATTTGAACTCAGGTAATCCTGACTCCAGGGCCAGTGCTCTATCCACAGCACCACCTGGCTGCCCCCGGGAGTCTTCATTCTCATCACAAATGGCTCAGAGAGGAAACAACATACATGCTTAATAGGGTACAGAAATCTAGGGTGGGGGGAAGGAGAGAAAATGGATGGGAGAAAGGGGACAGAGGAAGGGAGGGGGGATGTAGGTGATAGAGGAGAGCATAGATCCTGGGAGAGGATAGTCAGATATAACACATTTTTGTTTTTTTACTTTTTGCACAGCAGTGGGATTGGGTGGACCATGAGGCTAGGTCTCTGAGGTGAGATTTTGGCTTGGGGCCTCCTGGTCCCAGGGCTGGTGCTCTGTCCATTGCACCACTTGCCTGCCCCATAGAACATTTTTGAAGAGGGACAGAGTGAAAGGAGAGATAAAATATACTAAATAGTAGTGGGGAGGAATGGATGGAGGGAATTACAATCAGCAACAGCAACTGTGGAAAAATATTGAAGTAACTTCTCTGATGGATTTATGATAGAGAATGCAATCCACCCCAGACACAGAGCTGATAGTATCAGAACACAGACTAAAGCACAGTTTCTTCTCTTTCTTTCACTTTATTTCTCATGAGGTATTTTTGTTTTTGTGGGGGGGAGAGGGGATTATGTTTACTCTTACAACAAGACTATTTTAGTAATGTGTAAATAAATTAAAATGTGAATTTTTAAAGAAGAGTTAGCTCTGGTAGCATCCTCCACATGAAACCTAATTCTCCTTTAGGGCAGGGATTACTTCATTTGTGTCTATATCTCCAGCACCTACCATAGTGTCTAGCACAGAATAAATGCTAAGAAATTCAAAAAAGACAAAGAGAAATGTGAGAAGGAGAAGGAAGTGGAAAGTCAAAGTGATATACTACATCCTTGAAATCTTAAAAGAAATTGAGACTATACATGATGACTAGAAAAATTGCTACAGCATAAATATTATATATATTAATCTGTGAAGGATTTACATGATATAAATATAAAATATATATAATTATGAAGAATGAAAAGTTATGAAGGAAATCATTATCTATATCAGTGAAATATCAGATTCTTCTAAGAATCCATTTTTATTTGAATTTCTTTTTTAAAAATAGTACAAATATGCTTGCCTGATTCCTGTAGAACTTCTTAGGGTTTTTTAAACTGTAATTGTCCAAAAGGCCCCTTAGAATTGTCAGCACCCAAATATCTGGATGTATGTTAACCTTCAATGAAGGTCTTACTGGTTAGGGGTGTAATTCCCTAAGCAGACTTGATGGGGCATGGAATCATATGACAGTTTTGTATCCAAGTAGCTCTTACTGAATCTACTTAGCTGACTGCCCCAGCTGACCGCCCCAAGAGGAAGGTTGTTCCAACGAGAAAGCTCTTGCCACAGGGAAAGCCATTAAGAGTAGTGATGGTTGGAGTAGGTTTTCCCCAGTGATCTGGGTTAGAGGCTGAAAATTTCAAAGGTAAGTATAGATGGTAATTGTTTATTCAACTTGGGTAAACAGTCACAAATATTTACCTGATTGTATTCCCATTTGCAAATTAAAATAAATGTTTGCTCATATTACCTCATATGCTCATGATTGTGTGTTCTCAATAAATATTTTGTGAATGTAGAAGTAGAACTTTCTGTGTAAAACATTTACCTGACTCAGTTGTATAAGGATTTCTTTTTTAATCTTAGATTTAAGAAGTGAATATAGTTATCATGTAAGAGAGTCTTGAGATCATAGCTCTAGCATTCCCTACTACAAACACTACTATATTTACTATTTATAAAGTATACATGCTGCATATTTAAATGACACTTAATATACACACATAAGTATTCTGTTACATACTGTCTTACAGTATCTGTAAGTGTAACTACCCCTTGAATTTATGTTAAAAATATGAATCTGTGCAATTATTGTAGCAAATTGTAAACGGTTCATGAAATGAAATCTCCCTGTCCAGCTCAAAGAAGGTATATCAGACAGGACTATGTGATTTCTACAGTGCTGAGATTTTTGTACCCACAGACTAAATTTAACTTACAGTGGGTGAGGGGTGGGGTAACAGCCTGTGGAGGAGAAGAAAAAAGAAACTCAATTACAAAAAAAAAAGCAACAAATTGCTTTTCCCCAATTAAACAAATTCATCTTAATCATGGCTCACAGCTATGTCATGCCTCTTCCGATTCTTCTTCAAAATTACCTAGAAGGAGTAATAGAAGGTATCTAATGAAGAAAGAATCCTTTCTCTCATGTAAGCATAGTAAAATCTTCACTACATATGTACAGGATAAATCATCTCCATTACACCCTCCTGGAATCCTAAATTTAGAGTTGGAAGTCTCATATTATAGTCCAACTTCCTCATTTTGCTAAATACAAAACAGGCGCAGAGAAATTAGGTTATTTTCTCAAGGTCTTATTGCTAGTAATGAATAGAACTAGCAATTAAGGCCAGATTCCTTACACATCAAATCCAGTACTTTTTCCCTATTGAACTGCTCTATGCCCTCAGTTCTTCCTGAAACATGTACCATTTTAAGGGAATTGCCCAAGATGACTATGTTCAGTCCTTCCATCATCTCCCAGTCCTACTTTTGACTCTCCAGTTTCCTTTATCATATTCTCCAGAAGATACTATTAATTCCTCTCTTCCCTTTCAAGTTTCCTTTTGGTGTCATCTTTCCCAATTAAAATATAAGCTTCTTAAGGTGACAATCTTGTTCCTTTTATTTGTATTTTGTGCTTTGCATAGTGACCTTAAAAAAAAAAAGTCATTCATTTTGTGATGACATCACCACCACTTCATGACCACATCCCTTATTACCACAATCTTGAGAGTTCATTGCTTAATAAGAAATGTAATGATTCTTGTTCTTATCATAGAGGAGAGGGCATAGACAGGTCAGAAGAGGGGAGGGCCCTAGTCATCTGAAGATGAACAGGTTCCCCTTCCCTTATGTGGTTGTGAACAGTCAGAAGGAACAAAAATTCTTCCTGCCTGGGATGAGATAGTTTGGGATGGACGTGAGATTGCTAAAGAAGGCCATTTATTTATAATACAGCATGTGGAAAATTAGGCCATTGTATTTCTGCACAGGGGAAGGATTCATAAAAAGTCACACAGAATTATTCTTATATAACTGACAATGACATCGTTGTAAGGTGGAAAAAGAACTTTATTTGTCTTACTTAAAATGATATATAGAGCACTTGTCTGTTTATTCCACCGCAAACAGCTTCTGCAAAAACAGCGGGGAATCCCTCGGGGTTTCTACTGATAGTTATAAGTTACTTGAGCAAAATCTCTCAAGCGAGTTGCTGCCTTGCAGGTATCCATTATTCTGAATTCAAGGGCCTTTTTCTAGTTGTTTGTTTGTTTGTATTGTATTTAGTTTTTCACCCAAATTATGTTACATGCAGTATTATCTTTAAAAATAAAAATTGTGTCATCACATAGTTACTTTTTCCTAATGAGGAAACATATATTACAGGATCAAGGCACATGTTGCCAAAGGGTATGTGGGGTGGGTAGGGGGGAAACAGTCAATAAAATTGGTTTTATAATCAAATATGGCTCAGGTTAAAGGGAAGTTAGTTTGATGGATTCAGCAGAGTCCCTTGTAAATAGAAGCCTACATAATTAAACTACCTTAAGAGAGCCTCCCTAGAAACACCTCAAAGGCACATGAGTGACAACCAAGAGCTGAACTCTGAAAATTAATAGGCAGGATGCCCACCTATCGACTTGCCTTTGCCAGCCAACCCTACAAAAGATGAGTCAAGAGGTTCTTTACTCTCCACTTGGATACCCAAGGACATTGAAAGTCACAGATCCTATTATAAAATAGAAAATTAACAAGCAAATAGTCACTTTGTTTCATAATCATGGGAACTTTTTCATTTAAATTATGAAGACCTCAGTTTCCTCAACTGTGAAATGAAGGTAATGATTCTTGTTTTATTCTCTCCTTTCTTTATTATGAGCTTGACAAATATTAACAAACATGAAATTTCTATATTCTAAGAAGACCAGAATAAGGAAGACTGTATATAATAAATTCAATATGATCCTTTCAAGACTGTCCTTCTTGTAGGTTTCGTTCTGAGTTTCCTTCTATCTTCTGTGCAGTAAAAAAAAAAGCTTCAAAACTTTTGCTTTGTCTGAGATCTTGATTACTGTCCCTGTCAGCTGAGACAGAATAGCTCCTAACTTTAACTATGAGTAGGTTTCCTTTTCAAGTGTCCTGCTTATAAACAGCATATTATTGGATTCTGGTTTCTAATCGATTCTACTATTCTCTTCCATTTTATAGGTAAGTTTACTCCAGTCATGTTCACAGTTATGACCTCTAACTGTATATTTCCTTCCATCCTATTTGCTTATAATTCTCTTTTTTAATTCTATCTCCTCCTCAAGAGTCTGTTTTGCTTCAGGTTACTACTTCCCTTAATCTAGCATCCCCTCTTATCCTAGATCTTTTCTCTTATAACTAACTTCTCTCCCTCCTACTTCTCTGCTGGATAAGAAGAATTTCTCTACCCAACTCTGTCTTGTATATTCTTCTCTCCTTAAGTAGCTCAGATGACAATGAGTTTGAAGTGTTAATAGTTCATTCTTCTCCATTCTCACTGCTATTGTACAATTCTTCTTTGTATATTCCATTTATGAAAGATAGTTTTCCCCTTCTTCTCCCTTTCCTTTTCTTCTAGTACAAGCTTCCTTTTTTTATCATCCATTCTTTGAGATCATTCCCAATTTAATAGACTCTCACCTGTGTTCTCTCTAAAAGTGGTGATGACATTTGTCCTTCATTCTCAAAGAAGACCAATGATATCAGAAAGATGATACCAGGACAAGGTACTAAGTCACCAGCCTCACTTCTTCCTTCAGAGTCATCTGGGTCCAGTGACTAGATATGAATCAGGATGACTGGAGACAGTCCTGGATGAAAGACAATCAGAGTAAAGTGACTTGCCCAAGGTTACCCAACTATTAAGTGTCAAGTGCCTGAGGTCAAATTTGAACTCAAGATCTACTGACTCCAGGGCCAGTGTTCTATCCACTGAGCTATCTAGCCAACCAATCTTGCTCAAAATAGACTCCCTCTAAAAGTCCTAATTATGAGTGACAACATGCACCATCTTTCCATATTAAAATATAATCTGTCAAAATTAAAATTATTAAATATTATATTATATTATATTAAAATATAATAAAATGTCAAAATTTCTATTCAGCTCTGTCTTTTCATCAGGAATACTTGAAGATTCTATATTTCATTAAATGTCCATTCCTGTTCCTCAAAGGATTATAGTCAGTTTTGTTGAGTAGATTATTTTTGGTTATAATCTTAATTCCTATGCCTTCCAGAAGATATTATTCCAAGTCCTCCAGTCTTCGACAGTGGTAACTGAAACCTTGGGTGAACCTGGCTATAGCTCCTCAGAATTTCAATTCTTTCTTTTTTTTGTATGCTTGAAGTATTTTCACCTTGGAAGTGAGAATTTTCAGTTTTGATTTCCTGGGAGTTTTTGTTTTGTAATCTTTTTTCAGGAAGTAAAGATGGATTCTATCCATTTTTATTTTACCTTCTGATTCTAAGATATCTGGACAGTTTTCCTTTATTCTTGAAATATGTCTAAACTCTTTTTTCCTGATCATAACTTTCTGGTAATTCAGTGATTCTTAAATTATCAATCAATGATCTATTTTACAATTTAGTTGTTTTTTTTCTATGAAATATTTCACAATTTCTTCTAATTTTTTTGACCTTTTGACTTTGTTGTATTTTTTTTTGTCTCATGGAGTCATAACTTCCACTTGGTCAAGTCTAGTTTTAAAGGAGTTATTTTCTTCAGTAAAATTTTGTACCTCTTTTATTATTTGCTCAATTCTGATTTTTAAGTTCTCTTCTTCGCAATTTTATACTTTTATAAAACTACTAAATTCCTTTTCATAATTTTCTTCCATAAGTCTCATTTCTTTCCCCAATTTATCCTCTGCTGCTCTTATTTTATTTTTCAAATCTTTTTTTTCCTCTTTATCATTTCCTTTAACTTTCTAGGAATTCCTGTTGGGCTTGTCTAAACTACATTTTTCTTTGAGTTTTGGTGTGTATCTATTTTCAAGTTATTGTTTTCTTCTGAGTTTGTGTCTTAAGCTTCTCTGTTAACTTAATAGATTTTTATGGTCAATTTCTCTTTTTATTGTATTCTTGTTTTTCTAGCTTGCTTCTTGACTTTGAACTTTATATTAGATTTTGACTCTGATCACCTGAGTAGGAAGAGATCTAGCTTAAACTTCTTTCTTTTATTTTCTTTTGCTACTTTCACAGCTCAATTCAGAGGCCTATAAATTTTTGATCCCTCTAAAGTAATGTGATCCAGAGACAAGTCTATTCACTGCCATCCTCATCTGTATACTGCAAATTCCTTTCCCATTTTGGGTCTGCAGACTTATGCATCATTGATTTTCTGTAGACTGTTGCTGGACTCAAATGCAATTAGTCCTCTCAAATGCTTTGCATTTCCAGACGTAGTGAACTGCTGGCATTATTTCGACAATTTTTGTTTTTTCCTGTTATGAGCTATTTCTTCTCCTAATTCTTTCTTCTAGAAATTTTTTTTTATTTTTTGCTTTATTTCTGTTAGGTATTTATGTAGTCTTTGTGAAAACTCCATTTATTGCTTTGAGTCTCTATTTACAGCTATTATCAGGGAGTAACTTTCTTTGCTTGGGGTACCTTTGGCTCTGTTATAATTCTTTATAATGATCTGTATCTTCTGGTTTCTTCATTTCCTGGTTTCTGAATTAGGGCTTCATTCTAGGGCTAGACACTCCATCCTAGTTTTCAGTAGGTTGGTCCAAAGCCCATGAGCTCTCCTGGGTTTTGGCAAGGATCTTCACCTCCTTGTAGTAGGGTTATTAGCCTCTTTGGATCTTTTATATTCAATACACTATATTTTCAAGTCCCTCTGTGAATCCTCAGGGCAGAGTGCAAGGGACAGCTGATAGGTTTGTACTGTCCTGGTCTGATTGTTACTCCAGCCAAAAAACATTATCCTGCTGCCTTTCCTGAATGCCTCAAAGGTCCATCTTGTGACTTTCTAACAAACCTGTGGATTTTTCAAAGCTACCTTCTTCACTTACTATTGATATCAAGATCTTTCATGCTACATATTTCTGGCCAGTTTTCTGTATGCTATGAAGTTAACAATTTGCTTGCCTTAGCAGTGGTGCTGGTTTTTCTGGAGGGCCCCATTTTCTGTTATCTTTGACTGCTGGCTAATTATTTTGTATGGTTCTAAGGCAGAAGAAGTCCCTGCAATTGTTCATTAGATTTCTTGATCCTTACTCAATGAGATGCTACTAGTTGGACTGCCTGCCTTCATTAAAACAATAATCTTCATTGTAATAATATTCTATTACATCCATGTAACAGAATTTATCTAGCACCCTTCCCCCCAATTTAATGGGTTTGAAAAGGGGAATATCTACTTTGAAAAGGGGAATATCTACCCCCAGCATGTAAAGACTTCCTTCCCCCCCCCCCACCCCACTGGAATGGGCAGATGAAAACAATTTCTTCTGATGACCATGAAGGCAACTTAGAATCTGGCTTAGAAGCTTAGAATTTGGTCAGACATCAAAGCCTCCAAAGTCATCCCCTGCATCCTGGGTCATGGCCAGTTATCTTGACTTTTGTCTTGCCGCTGGACTTCAATGCTCTGGAAGAGAGAGTGAAGCTGTCAACTTTGTGCAACTTTGCCCCACTTTAATCCAATCATTTGCAAGTCAAGACATCACCCAGTGAAGTCATTGGTCCTTTTCAAAAATGAAGGGTGAACAAGTCTCTTTCTGGCTCCTAGCTGTTACAAAAAGTATTGTTTTGAGTATTTTTGTACCAATACTTCATTCTTTTCCTTTTTTGTTGGTTGAAGTTTATGCCTAGGAGTGTTAAAACTGGGTTGAAGGACACACACAAACACACACACAGAGTTTAATGACTTTTATTTCATTTGAAATTGATTTTCAGAATAGTTTACCCATTTCACAGCTCTCTTTGCCAAAAGTAGGAGGCTTTGTGTTTCACAGTTATAGCTCTGTAATCAATGAAGCTGAGATTCAAATTTCTCAAGTCAATTAACCTGAGCCTCAGTTTCCTCATCTGCAAATGAGAGGAATAGACAAGTTGACCTCTGAGGTTCCTTCCAGTTTTATAGATCTGTTCATCTATGCATCAATGTATCTGTCTTAAAATAGTTGTCACTTTCCTAATCATAATTCAACTTGTAATCCAGTGCAGTGAGAAAAGCAATTTACAAACTTTGAAGTCCAATAAGAAAATGAGATTTTTAGGTATAATATCTTCAGCATCTGTGTACATACATACATACATACATACATACATACATACCATACATACATACATATAGGATCTTAAAATGAAAGTCCTGCCCTTAATCCTGCTGGTGAAAAAAAGGGTGTAAAATCATGAATTAAAACTTATAACTTTGGAAAAGAGGAAAGAGAAACATTACAATAATGGCAACAATTACACTGATAATGATGACATATGTATATTTTGTCATAAGAATTATTTTTCTTGAGATACCAATAGTAAACCTAATTCATGGGAATTAGAAAGCAAGCCTTTTTATTCATTGTTATCAAATACTTATTTCATCCATTTTGCAATTCCCTTCACCTGTCTAGTAAAAAAGAGAAAGGAATTGCTTCTAGATTGACATATAAAGTCATTTTTCCTTAGAAAATAGCAACTGTCTCACAGAGCCCAAATTGCACATGAACTAAATGTAGGAAGTAAGGTCATTTATATAAACTTCATCTAGTAAAGCAGAGGGTTTTTGCTTTTGTTATTGTTGTTTATTTTAATAATCCAAATGTGATATCAATGTGTAGCATTATCACATGCAACATAATATAACCTATGATATCAAAGCATGTGACATCACCTATGACTTAAAACATCATCAAAGTGATTAACATGATCTAAGGATGTGATGCTTCTTTTACAATGAAGACACCATTGACCCACCAACACTAAGACATCCTCTTAGTGGTTTTTTCCAGAAATAGGACTGAATTTGCCCTGATTCATCCATATTCTCACCTGGGAGCCCTTGTTCTTCACCACAGGTATTTTCAGGATGATTGGCCATTGTTAATGGCCATGGATAGGGCAGGGTAGGATGCAAGTCCAAAGTACAGAGCAAATCTAACAGTCACTTGGGAGTTGAGATGGCAGCTTTGGCCACTTTTACACAACACTCTTGGGTGGGTAGATAGCCTTTTTATAGCATTCACAAAGACCTACTGCTATCAGAATAAAGGTAAGCAAAGAAGCTTTTCTTATAATTTCTCCCTTGGGTCTAAGGCTACAGCACTCTCACTTTATTTTATTCAATTCATAAGGTATTTCTGTGACTTTTTTAAAAAGGAGATATTACTTTTCTAAAACCCTTGGATTCTGGATATTTATGAATCTACTTTTTGGGAAAAACCTTTAGTATTTCATCACTCTTTAGATGAAAAGTTATGCTAGGGCAGCTGAATGACCCTATAGAGTACATAGCCCCAGATCTGGAGTCAAGAAGACTCTTTGTCCTAAGCTCAAATCTAACTTCAGATACTTCCTAGCTGTGTGACCCTGGGCAAGTCACTTAACCCTGTTTAGCTCACTTTATCATCTGTAAAATGAGTTCAGAAGGAAATGGCAAACTATTTCAGTTTTTTTACCAGGAAAATGCCTGAGGAGCAGACAGAATCAGATATGACTTAAAAAATGACTCAACAGTAACAAATGTTTTCATAACAAGAACATTTGGAGATATGTGTTTTTTAAATGAATTCTTTAATTTCATCTGATTTTCCTTTCTATTAGTCAGGTACAATTTATTCACTGGTGGTTAAAAAAATCATAGCACCATAGATAGAGAGCTGATAGTGACCTTAGAGGTCATATAATTCAAGCCCCTTATTTTATGGATGAGTAAACTGAAGCTCAGAGAATTTTAGTAATTTGCTCAAGAACACACAGGCAGTAAGTAAAAAAAATTCCCCTATCTTCTTAGGATTCAATCTTAAATTAAACCACAGTTTTTCTTGATTTTTTCATTAGTTTTCATTACCCTTTGGAGTTATAGCAGGACAATGTGGGAGTCAAATATTGTCAAGCTAGGCTAAGAGGTGTTCCTATCAAATTATATGGCTTGGAGATAATACTTCCCACAAATAATAACCTTAAATTCTCTGCTGGTTATCCATGAGTGCATAGCTAGTAGGTGTCAGAAGTAGGGTTTGAATCCTTGTCATTCTCACTATTCTCTACATCACATTTCCTCTTAAAGCTGAGCAATGCAATGTAGTTGTCAGAAAGATCTTTGTTTCTGTTCAGTTGTTTGGGTTGTGTCCTATTTTTCCTGGGATTTTTTTCAGGGGGGGAGGGGGTTTGTCATTTTCTTCAGAAGAGGAAACTGAAACAAACAGGGTTAAGTAACTTGTCCAGGATTACACAGATAATAAGTATTTGAGCCTGGATTTGAGCTCAGGTCTTCCTAATCCTCTCTCCACTGTGCCACCTAGTTACCCATAAAGAAAGATGGGGATGTATCTGGAAACAAAAAATCCAAAAGGTAAAGAGGCAGAGAAAGATATGACTAGAGAAAAATGTGGAAACTGTCACTTTTAGTACTCAGGATCCTGCTCCTGGAGGAGAAGGTGGTAGCAATTGCTAAACCTTCATACCTAAAAATAGAGAAGGCTGGGCAGGCTGGACAGACTCATCACAAATAGAATGAGAACTCTCAACCCCAAAGGTTGGAGTTAGAAACCACAGAAATCCTTACAGAAAAAGTGATCAGTAGGTGGTAACCTTAAATGACCAGACACAAGTAATTCAATTAGGGGAATCAAAGGGTAAAGAGAGCTGGAAGTTTATTTATTAGGGGCAAATGTGTGTGTGTGTGGGGGTGGATTCTGGATGGAGTAAAAGGAATGGATAAATGGACTGTATGTAATGCTTGTATCAGGAATTAAAACAGTCAGCCTCAGCAGAGTGAGTTTTTTAAAGTCATATTTGATATAACACAAAAATTTGGACCACCATTTCCATTCAGAGTGGAGTGGATAGGGGACTGCTTTAGGAGTCAGGAAGACCTTAGTTCAAATCCTACTTCTAACTTTTTCTGGCTCTATGACTTAATGGCAAGCCATTTAACCAGTCATGGTGCAGGAAAACTAGGATTAGAAGATATCATTCTTCATTGGCATTCATTCCAATTAAAAAAAAACCAAACTTTTCCACTTACACTGGCTCTCAGGGACTACCCAGTTACTGATGCCTTATGCTTCTGCGCCAGGTAGTTAGCCACCTCATTTAACCTGTAGTTCTGGCCTTAGGTAGCAACCATAGAAAGAATCACTGCTTCAGAAAATAGTTTGGCTCAGTGTCAAGGTCAGTCTCCCTCTAGGCACCTGCTACCCAGATTCAATGTCTGAGATCTCTGACTTTTATTCTGTTCATTTATAACCTTTTTTTGCATCATGTACATCTTTGCCAATCTGGTGAAGTCATTGGGCCCTTTCTCAGAATAACATTTTTAAATGCATAAAATAAATAAATAAGATTACAAAGAAATATAGTTATCAACTTTTTTAATTTTATGAATCTCATATTAATCATTTCTGCCTAAATCCTTTTGTGCCTGGGTTACTGATATGGAATATTGGGATTATATCCCTGACTTCAGTTAGCCAGTTTCTCTGCATTTGGGATCTTGATTCCTGTTGCCTACAAATTCTGAGTCTTTCTTCTGAACTTTTTGTTAATCAGTCAACAAAAACTTATTTCATGCATACTGTTTGCCAGACACTGGTGATACAAATAGAAGAAATAAAATTATCTTTTTCTAACAAGGCACTCTGAGATAGCAAGGATATAAATAAGTACATACAGAATAAATGCAAAGACAAATATAAGCAAATATAAAGTAGTTTGAGGAGAGTATAATCAAGGAAGACTACTTAAATATGGTACTTGAATTGCATCTTATAAGGAGATGAATACTATTGGAGATGCAGATGAGGAGAGAGTGCATCATAGGCATGGGAGGTAGGTAATACAAAGATTCAGAGGTGGTGAATAGAAATTTGTTTTGAGGAACAAAGAGAAAGTTAGTTTGTCTGGATCCTAGATTGTGGGAGAGGGAATAATATATACAAGATTAGAAAGGTAATTGAGGCAAGGTTGGGAATGGTTTTAAATGCTAAAGCCAGGGGCTTTAAGAGGCAATAGGAAGTCACTTGGAGTTACCTGAGAAGTAGGGTGATGACATAATCAGATCTGCACTTAAGGGAAATCACTTTGCCATCATTGTGGGAGAATGGACTGAACTGGGCAACAAACTTGTGGCAACAGATCAATTAAAAGGTCATTGGAATGACTGAAGCAAGAGGTGATAATGGCCTGAACTAGGGCAGTAGCTCTGTAAATAGAGGAAAAGGAATTGTTATGTGAGAAATATTTTGGAGATAGAAATGGCAAAATTAAGCAATTAACTGAACATGTAGGGTGAGAAAGAGTGAGGGGACAAGGATATTTGGGCATGTTGATCTTGAGAGGTCTCTTGGAAATCCAGTTTGAAATAAATATCTGATATTCAATGAATAATTCAGGTTGAAGTTTATGTGAGAAAGGTTGAAGTTCAGGGATAGTTAGATAAAACTCCAGCACACCTCTGAGAATACTTGATTTAAAAAAATTAATTTTTTAGATTATCGAATAAAACAATATCATAATATAGTATAATAAGGATAATTGTACATGAACTGTAAATCTCTTATGTACAACTTGCTGTTCCTTTTAAATATATAATAAAGTTATGCAAATTTCTATTTTTTCTTATCTTTTTCTTCCCTTCCCATCTTCATCCTAGAAAATACTTCCATTACATAGGTGTTAAATGAAAACTTGTTCTATACACCCTTTTCATCAGTCCTTTCTCTGGATGAAGATAGCATCACTCTTCATATGTCTTTTATAGTTCATTTGGGTATTTATAATAATCAAAATTTCTTTTTTGCTCAAAGTAATTATTTTTTTAAATGGTACTATTTTTATTAAAAGATAAGAACACTTGCAAATAGTAATTGAATGCCTCACAGAGCTTAAAATGGCCTTGGAGTGATATCTAAATGCATCTTATTGAAAGGAAGAATGAATCTTTTTAGGACAGAACTAAAATTTGGAATGTCTCTATACTTTTACTAACTTTTTGCCAATCTCTGCAAGTCACAATATTTTAAAGCTGAATAAATTGAACTTTAGAGACTAATTCCCGATTTTTCTTAACTTTATCCTCCTTTTTGAGTTCAGTCTGAGTATTTTTTTCTCAAAGTCATTCTTAAAGTAATATTGCTGTTACTGTAGACAATGTTCCTCTTGGTTCTGCCACTTTGACTATTCATTATTTTGTGCAACTCTTTCCATATTTTTATTTTTATAATCTTATTTAATATTTTATTTTTCCCAATTACATGTACAAACAATTTTAACATTCTTTTCCTTTTCAAGTTTTAAGTTCAAAATTTTCTCCCTCTTTTCCTCCTCCCATTGAGAAGGCAAGGAATTTGACACAAGTTATATATGTGAAGTCATGTAAAACACATTTCCATGTAAGAAAATACAAACCAAAAAAAACTCCAAGGAAAATAAAGTTCTAATTTTTAAAAATTTTTAAATTATTTTCTATAATTCTTTCTCTTGATATAGACAGCAAATCCTACAGAATTGTATTGGATCATTGTATTACTGAGAATAGCTAAATTATTCATGGTAGATCATTATATAATATTGCTATTATTGTGTACAATGTTCTCCTGGGTCTATTCATTTCACTTTGCAGAAGTTCATGTAAGTCTATCCAGGACTTTTTTGAGACCATCCTGCTCATAATTTCTCAAAGCACATCAATATTCCATCATAACCATATATAATTTGTTCAGTTATTCCCCAAGTAATGGGCATTCCCTCAATTTCCATTTCTTTGCCACTACTAAAAGAACTATTCTAAATATTTTTGTATATGTGGATCCTTTTCCTTTTTTAATAATCTCTTTGGGATATAGTAATGGTATTGCTTGGCAATCTTTGCCCTTTTAGCATGGCTCCAAATTGATTTTCAAAATGGTTGAATCAGTATGTAACTTCATCAAAAGCATTAGTATTTTAATTTTCCTATATCTCTTCCAACATTCTTCAATTTCCTTTTCTGTCATATTGTCCAATTTAACAGGTGAGAGGTAATAGCTTAGAGTTGATTTAATTTGCATTTTCCACAGTAGTAGTGATTTAGGACATTTTTTCCCATGACTAGGCATAGCTTTGATTACTTCATCTGAAAACTGACTGTTCATACCCTTTGACCATTTATCAATTGAGGAATAGCTCTTATTTCTATAAATTTGACTCAGTTTTCTATGTTTGATATATGAAATCTTTATCAGAAAGACAGCATAATTTTTCACAGTAATAATAGCAATTATATATTTCCCTCCATCCTATTTCTCCCTTGCCTGTCCTCTCTCTCTCTCTCTCTCTCCCCCTCCCTCCCTCCCACCTTTCCCTGCTCCTTTTAACCTGTCCATGTTCAGAAGATTTTTGCTTCTGCTTTCACCCTGCCCCACCTACCCTCCCATCTATCACTCCTGCCTTCTCTTATGCCTTTACCTTCCTACTTTTCTGTGGGGTAAGATAGATTTCTATACCCAGTTGAATGTTCATTATGCCCTTTTGAAATCATTTCTGATGAGAGTAAGGTTCACATGCTCCCCTCCCCATTTCCCCTATTTCCTTTTCTACTGTAAAATCTCTGTCATTCTTTTATGTCAGATAATTTATTCCATTCTACATTTTTCCTTTCCCCTTCTCCCAGTGCATTCTTCTTTCTCATTCCTTAATTTTACTTTTTTATCTAATCATACCATCACAGTCAACATACACCTCTGTTTTCTGAGAAAATTTTTAGGAGTAATAAATATCATTTCCCTATGTAGGCATAAAAAACAGTTTAACCTTATCAAATACCTTATAATATCTCTTTCCCTTTTTTTGTTTCTTTTTTAATGTTTCTTTTGCTTCTTATATTTGAAAGTCAAATTTTCTATTCAATTCTGATCTTTTCATCAAGAATACTTGAAAGTTCTCTATTTCATTGAATATCCACTTTCCCCCCTGAAAAATTATACTCAGTTTTGCTAGAGAAGTGCTTCTTAATTGTAATTCTAGCTCTTTTACCCTCCAGAATATCATATTCCAAATCCTCTGATTCTTTGGTGTAGAAATTGATAAATCTTGTGATACCTGACTATGGCTCTGTGAAATTTGAATTGTTTCCTTTTGATTATTTTCAGTATTTTCTTCTTAATCTGGGACATTTGGAGTTTGGTTATAATATTCCAGGGGATTTTCATTTGGTGTTCTCTTTTAGGAGTCATCAGTGAATTCTGTTAGGGCAGCTAGGTGGTGTAGTAGATAGAGTACCAGCCCTGGGGTCAGGAGGATCTGAATTCAAATCTGGCCTCAGACATTTAATAATTATCTAATTATGTGACCTTGGGCAAGTCATTTAACACCATTTCCTTGCAAAAAAAATCTATTTTATCCTTTGTCTCTAGATTATCAGGGCAGATTTTATCATGACTTTCAGGTAGCCCAATAATTCTTAAATTATCTCTTCAAGATCTATTTTTCAATGAGATATTTCACTTTTTTCTATTTTTTTCATTCTCTGGACACTGGTTCACTACTTCTTGATGTCTCATAAAGTCTTTAGCTTCTACTTGTCCAATTCTAAATTTTAAGGAATTATTTTCTTAAGTGGGCTTTTGTATCTCTTTTCCATTTGGTCAGTTCTACTTTTTAAGAATTTCTTCTCTTCAGTGAATTTTTGTATACTTGTTCCATTTGGTCAATTCTGTTTTTCAAGGCATTCTTCTCATTGGATTTTTGTGCAACTTCCATTTTCTTCAGATTTTTTGTACATCTTTTACCAAGCTATTGACTCATTTTTCATGATTTCCTTGTATCGCTTTCATTTCTCTTTCCAATTTTTCCTCTATCTCTCTCAACTTGATTTTCAAAATCCTTTTTGAGTTCTTCCTTGACCAATACATATTTTTCTTTGAGGTTTTGGATGAAGGAATTTTGACTTTACTATTTTCTACTGTCTGTGTTTTAATTTTCCTTGTCACCATAGTATCTTTCTACAGTCAGAATTTTTCTGTTGTTTGCTCATTTCCCAGAATGCTTCTTGAATTTTACTCCATGCTAAAGTGGGGCTTTACTTTCCAAGTGAAGGGGGGAATTTACTTTCCAAGCTATCCCAAGCTTCAGATTGTATTTGCAGTGTTTTCTGAGGTAAAGTTTGTAATTTTTTGGCTCTCTTATACTGTGCACTAGCTTGTGAGAAACCACAAGCACTCTTTTCAACCCCAGGAACTGTGACCTGGATCCCTATTCACCAACAGTCACAAGCTTTCCTGTGATTGAGACCTAGATTCAAGTTTAGGCAATACAACATGGTCCCAGCCCTGGTGCCAGCACCTAGTAAAACTCCTTCTTGACTGGATGTCTTATCACATGGGCTGAGAAATCTGGAAAATACCACTGTTGCCACTGTTTCAATGGTATCCAGGACTGCACCTGGTTTGCTGGGGATAGGTCTGTGCTTTTATGATCTGTGGAACAGACTTTCCTGCTTACCTTATAAGTTATCTTGGGCTGGAAAATTGTCTCACCCCATTTAGGGGAGTGGGGAGTCTGGTTCGAGAATTTGTTTGGAGTCATTATTTAAAGGTATTTGGAGTGGTTTGGAGCTTTTATTCCACCATCTTGGCTCTGCATACTTCATGCTTTTCTAAGATCATAGAGCTCATAATTTCTTACAGCACAGTAGTATTCCATCACAATCATGTGCTACAACGTGTTCAGTCATTCCCAATTGATGGGCATTCCTGTAATTTACAGGGTTTTTTGGTTATTGTTAAGAAGAAACTAAGAACACTTTAGAACATATAGGTTCTTTTCCTTTTTCCCCCTCATCATCTTTGGAAATAGTCCTAGAAATATTTTACCTTTAATCTTACTTGTGACACCCTAGGTAGGTCTTTTAATGACTCAGCTCATTCTTCATCTGTAAAATGGAAATAATAATAGCACCTACCTCTTGGAGTTCTTAAGGGAATTCAGTGAGCTAACATGTGTAAAGTACTTTGAAAACCTTTTCAAAGTCTATATAAATGCTGTGATTACCTATTATTTTATCCGCCCCCCCACTATGCCTCTGATGCTTTTCACTTGATCTCCAGACTTTTAGATATTGTTTTACTTCTTGGAAATTAAATGTCTACCTACTCTTCTTCAACAGTACAGAACTTCTACCTCTCACACATTCAAAACTCCAGTCTCTACTCCCCCCTCCCCAACCGTATATTTATCCACCCATTCCTATACTTATTGACCTTCTGACTACAATCTGTTGCTCTCTTGTTTCTGGATGACATTTAAAGGCTCCACTTTAAACCAAACAGATTTCCAAAGCTGACCTCTTCTGCAGTTATGCTGCCTATGCTGTCTGACAAACCTGGGTATTCCATCATTCACTGTAGAGATAAAAGGGACCTTAAACATCTCCTGATTTGATTCTTGCTTTTTTACAGGTCAGAAAAACCAAGACCAAGAATTGTTAAATCACTTGTTCAAGGTCACAAAGTTAACAGCAGAGCTGGAATCTCAGCCCAAGTCCTCTAAATTGAAAGCCAGTGTTCTTTCCATTGTACTATACTGTCTTTTGAATGTGTGTGTGTGTGTGTGTGTGTGTGTGTGTGTGTGTGTGTGTGTGTGTTTGAGGTATAAACAAGGTATAGATATCATTTCTTAGGTCCCCCACATAGAACTCTTCTGAAGGTTCTCCATGTGAATTTGATTACAGATTGTTTTATCAGTCTTTGCGCCTGAGCCAACTGCACCCACAGTAGTAGTATAGTGAATTCCATTTTACATCATAATAAGTTTTATTGATGCCTTATTACCAGGAACAAACTTAAAGTCTTTGTTTTACTTTTCAAGTAATTTATGACTTCACATTTTTCTTCTCTTCTATTAAACCTTATTCCCCTCTACATTCTCTAAGCTCCAGTGTCACTATCTTTGCTATTTCTTACATGAAACAACTCATCTCTCAATTCTAGTATTTTTTACTAGTTATCCCCCATTTCTGGAACTCCTTCCCTCCTCATCCCCATCTCCTGACTTCTGTAGGTTCTAGCTAAAACTTCACCTTCTGAAAGAAGTCTTTCTGGATCCTCCTTAAAGTTAATGACTTCCCTTGAATATTATCTCCAACTGACCCAATTGATAATATTATATCCAATTGAGCAATATTATCCTCCAACTGATTTTATGTTTAGGCATGAAGACAACCATTCATGGTGAAACAAATTCCTGGCTCAAAAACCAACCAACCAATGAGGATTTGAGGCATTCTTATCTCATGTGGGACTTTTTTTTTAATTTTCATGTAAGTGACTAGCAAAAATGTCTACATCTGTTGTACTACTAGCAAAAACTAACAACTACTGCATGACTACAGGTAATATTTTCTATATCTTTTCTGTGTTTTTGCATGGTGTCTCTCAGTGGACTTTAAGTTTCTTGAGAGTAGAGACTTTTTTTAAAAAAAAACTTTCTAGGTGGCTCAATGGATAGAGTATCGGCCCTGGAATCAGAAAGACCTGAGTTCAAATCCAGCCTCAGACACTTAATAATTATCTAGCTTTGTGACCTTGGGCAAGTCACTTAATCCCAGTGCCTTGCAAAAAACAACAACAACAACAACAAAACTTTCCTTGTATCCTCAGTGTTTGGAACATAGTAGTTGCTTATAAAATGTTTATTGACTTGACCTATTGATTTGATTCCATTGAGTAGGTATTTAGAAAGTGTCTATTAATTGTGATGCTATTTGGTAGGCCCTGAGTATATAGAAACAAAAATGAAACATTGGGTGCTATCAAAGATTTTATATTTAGGCATGAAGACAACCATTCATGGCTAAATAAATGAAACAAATTCCTGGTTCAAAAACCAATCAAGAAGGATTTAAGGCATGCTTATCTCAGGTGGACTTTCAAAAAAATTTTTCATATATGTGACTAGCAAAAATGACTACATTTGTTGTACTACTAGCAGAAAATGACTACTACTGCATGACTATAGGTAATTTTTTAAAAACTATCAACATTTTAAAATGAAAAATTAAATTTTTCTGATATTAAAACCTGGGTTAGTCTATCAAGTGACTAATATCCTGCAACAAATGACAATTATATAAATTATTTAGACAGTCATTTCCACACAAATAATGATATTTTGTTCCAAATAATAATGGGCTTAATGAAAGCTATTTCCATGACTAAGGCAGTTACTGGAGCCTGTTTCCTTATTGTTTTCTCCCAATTGTTCCTATTCTGTCCTCTACTTCCCTTCCTCTATTTCCTTTCTTTCCTCTCCCTCCTCTAAGACTTGGAAGGTAAGCTGAGAAAAGTCTGTGGTTGAAATTTATCAGAATGAAACTTGTGTTATGCTGAAATTTATACAGTTAAAAATGGGAAAAATGTTGTTTTATGACAATTAGTCAAGAGATAGTGTTAAAGAGAAAGGGAGGGGGGCAATTGACTGTTTTGACCAAACCTCCTTAGGTTGGTATTTGGTGGGGTCACCCTGGTCTTGGGAATGGATCATACCTTTTCAGGTTCAAATAGATTCTACTGTAGAGAAGAAATAAGGCTCTGAGGGATCATTTCACACTTATCAGAGTCATCAGAGACTGATTAAAGAAAAAGAATATCAATTTTAAAATTTATAATGGGCAAGCATGGTGATGCATGGAAAGAACACTCTAGGAATGTTTGAATACAGAGGACATGTATTCAAATGATATTTGGAATCCATACTACCTATGAAAGTTTGGGCAGATTACTTAACCTTCTGGGGTATCAATTTTCTGTAAAATAATGATTCTAGACTAAATAAATGCCCTCTTAGTTAGAATGCTAGATTAGATAATCTCAAAGGTTTTTTCCCAGCTATAAATATGATTCTGTGAATTTCACTCCCCCTAAAACGATTAGTGGTTTCTCAATATCTACTCAACAAAAGCCAAACTCTATAGGGCAACTCAAGGTCCCATGTAATCTAAATCCAATCTATTTCTTCAGTCTTTTGTCATATCACTCTTCTTCCCAGGCAATCAAAATTCACCGCCTCCCATAAATATTTCAAATTCACCCAAATGACTTTTATCACATTGGTGACTATGTCCATCTCTCAACCCTGCTCATCTCATTCTCCAAGGCACAATTCAAAAGTCACCTCTTCAGTGAAACTTTGCCTAATTCCTTTAGATGGAAGTGCTCCTTCTACTCAGTCTCTCACATTTTGTACTCATCTTATGCATTTATGATATTCTAATTTGTATTCCATTTTTCTATGTACATGTCTAATCACTTCTATTTGGTTTGCGTGCTCTTGAGTGCAGAGACTGTGTCTCATTTATCTTTTTATCTGTCCCCAGCATCTAGGACAGTACATTTCACATAATATAGTCACTAAATAATTATTTGATGATTGATTGATTGAATGGATGATTACAATTTATCTTACATTAGTTACATGTAGATTAGTGTCTCCCCAGGTGGGTTTGGGGAGATCCCTTAGTCCCTTGATGAGATTTGAGAGACTCTAGTCTCATCAGTAAAACATTTCCATTTTCATTCTTGGGGTGGGAAGTTTCTGCAGATGATTAATCTCATCCATTTTATATTGATTCTTATTAGCTACAGTTTCACAAGGTGCCGTTTCCTGACCTTGTCCCTAAAGTCTAGAGGTGTATCTTTATGTTGCCCTATGTACTAACTTCAGAATCAGAATATTATAGAACCTCAAAACTCATAGGGATCTCAGAGACCAACTAGCACACCTGTATACAAACAGGCATCCTCTCTTTAACATATCCAACAAGTGGTCTTCCAGAATTTGCTACAAGACCTCCAGTCACAAAGCAGCCCATTATATTCTTATTTAGACTCAGTTTTAGGAAGCTTTATCCCAGTGGTGGAATTTGAATAAATTAACAACCAGTTCTCTGCCCTAATGACCATTTTAAGTATACAAAAAGATATATCTGAGGTAGTTTAATATTTTATGCATTTAATACACAAATAAGAACAATAAAAGAGGTACAAAAAACTAGATTATGTTATATTACTCACAGTAAGCAAATGTATCCTTATGGAGTAAAAGCAGCCACACGACCACAGTAACCAGTGTTGGACCATATGCAGATCCAAAACTCATTCTACCTTCCATGGCTTCTTAAATGAGTGATAAGATAACCCTTGAAATCTATATTTCTGTTGGCTCATTGGGTCCCAACTTCCTAATGATTTCACTGTTTGGGGAAAACCAGTGCAGTCATAATATATCGAGGGAATTTTGAGCATAATACAAAGCAGAAACAAATGATAGCTTGTCACCCCCCCCTTCTCCCCCCCCCCATTGTTTGACATTTTTTCTCTTTACAATATATGTTTGTTAACTGAAGTAACAAAAATGAGGGAATTAAAATATAGTATTTCCTCAAAGGTATAATGAGTTTTAAGAAATGAATAAATAAATATTATAAGTGTAATTCCTTCAATTTTCTTCACCTATGGATGGAATGAACCTTGCTATGGCACTTAGAAAACACTGTTGTGCAGATGAACATTAAAAAGAGTAAGGAGGGATGGCTAGGTGGTTCAGTGGATAGAGCACTAGCCCTGAAGTCAGGAAGACCTGAATTCAAATAATAATTACCTAGCTGTGTGACCTTGGGCAAGTCACTTAACCCCATTGCCTTGAAAATACAAAAACAAAAAAAAGAGTAAGAATGCAAATTTGTGATTTCCACATTGGGGAGTTGCCCAGGTACCCATCTTAGAGAGAACACTGATTAAAGGCTCCATTTTAACAACCAGTCCACTGAACTCAACATAAAATTAGGTATCATTGTTGTTGAACCAATAAGAACCAGCTGAATTCCACCACTTCCCTTATGTATAAAATTAGTAAATTAGAATGGAATTAGAGGATTCTTAATTCAAGTTCTATGAACTTATTTATTTTAATATTCTGATTACTGTTTTTCAATATAATTCATTTCCCTTGTAATACTATATATTTCATTTTATATTTTTAAATGCATGGTTTTGAGAAGGGGACCATAGAGCTGCACCTGATTACCAAAAGGGGTCCATCAGCAGTAAAATGCTCTAAGTGTTATATGGCCAGGGTAAAATATTGGGGACCAGGATCTCCCCTAAAAGCAATCCATGTTTAGATTTGTTTGTTTCTGTGTTTGTCTTGTTTTGTTTGCTATTATGCCACTTTTGATGTATATTGAGTTTTTGTTCCGTTAAAGTCCCCAGGTTATTTTCAGGTAAACAGAAAAGAGTGAAGGGTAGAGTAAGGTAAGAAAAGGTACTCTCTTTTGAGGCCAAAATCCTGTAGCTAGGTGGGAAATAACAAGGTGGCTAATCTGGGTTCACTCCTTAAGAGAATCTGGGAGGAGTTCTCCAATGTTGATTAGATACCCTTTCCAATCACAAGGATGGAGGGACCCAGTTAATAAGAAGTACTGAGGAGGTGTGAATCTCAGAGCTGATTTTGATCTTGCAGGAAACTGAGTTTCTGGAGACAATGACAAGATCTAGGAGAACAGCTAAGAGAAATGTGGAGGCACATCTCTCTTGTCCATGAGGATGGCATGAGAATTCAAAAATAATTTTATATGCTCAGGAAAAAATTGAGGGCAGTATTAAAGAACTCTTTCAAAAAGTAAATTTATGTGCCAAAAAGCACAAAATTGAGGATAGTATTAAAGAACATAAAAAAGTAACTGGAATGAAGTACAGCCAAAATAGAGAGTGATCTATTTTATGTTGTTTTTATAATAATTTGATGTCTCTGGTATGGATATACAAGTATATATGTGTGTCTTTATATATCCATCCTGGTGACATGTTTGTATGTTTATAAGTGTGTGTATTTAAGTCTCCTCTGTATATACATCTGGGTTTAATAATTAAAGGGAACCTATGTTACAGATATTTTACAAATTAAGACATCTGAAATGAACCTTGAGACATCTGGCAAACTTGTCCTTTACTGGTCTCTTGCAGTTCTAAAATCCATGTCATTTGGATATGTTATCTCCCAGTTTGATGGAAAACAATATATGAACTGCAGTCTTTTAAGCTTCAGTGGAAGGAAAACATATGAATAAATCTTTTAGCAGGGTAGTTTCTCCATGTCTGTCCCCAGAGCTCCCATTTGATACACAGCATATAGCTTACTAAAGACACCCTTAAATCCATTCCTAAATCCATCTGGTCAGGGCCAAGTTGCAGACGAGTACCCTATGACTCTGATCAGTCACCCGTGTTTCCTGCTACCTCAATGAATTTTAGATAAACACATAGGAACACTTGTTTAAACACAGTCCCCTGAAAAGGAATTCTGCCTTTTAGTTCTTGCCAGGGGTTTGGGTTTTGTATTTTTTTTTGGTTGTTGTTTTTGTTTGTTTTTGCTGTGCATTCCCTTTCCCCTTTAGTGAAAAAAAGAACCTGAGATTGAATGAAATTTAACCAAAAAGATGTGTAATTCTTCATGGGTGTGGTTAAATGTCTAACTTCAGTGCAAACCATGTTTGTGCATTTACATTCTGATTTCCGGATTTAAATCTACCTTGATCATAAAATGAAAACAGTGTGATTTATCACTGGATTTCTTGACCAGCACAGTAAAAGTATCTGTGAATGATGCTTTGTAATTATAGGAGAGTCAGCATTTAGAAATGGATAATCTTGTCACTTTCTAACTATATTTTTTAGCACTGGGAATGGGCTAAGCAATAGATGAGGTACAAAGTAATATTAATTCTATCACATCAAGTAACTAGATTTCCTTAGATCAATTCATCAATACTACTATGGTGAAAGACTAGTATCTGGAGTCAAGAAGTCTTAGGGTCACATCCTGCCTCTGATACATACTTGCTTTAAGATCATAACTAAATTACTCTCTCTAGTCCTCAGTATCTCTTTCTGAAAAATTAAAGGCCTGGATCACATGGTTTCTAAGGTCTCTCCCAGTTCTACACCTATAATCTTATCATCCTATGAGTTTCTGATCAGTGGTTGGGGAGAATGAATTTCCATATCCATTAAATAACAAATCCAGATCAAAAGAAAAGTTCTAATTATTTTCAAATGAGTTTTTTTTAAGAAGGAAGATTAAGTGTTTAATCAACAGCAGGCTCTGGCAAAAAAAAGTCTTCTGTTTTTTTGTCCAGAGAACAGAGTTCAAATAAGTCCTTTAAATGACCAAAAACTGATTAGGGCCAAGGTAATCCTATCACGGCAACATATGAACAGCATCCTATCACATTAGCAGTGTTTATCTCATATTGTGTTTGCCTTCATTTTCACTAATATAATATAAAAATGTAATGATGTATAAGTGTTTTTTAATGTTATGTAAGTGAAAACAGGTGGGTAATTTACCACTGGCTCTACAGAGTAGTGCTGGCATTTCACAAAGACTGCTATGAATGCTTCCCCAAACTCCTGACTTTTCCCCTTGGGTCATATTTCAGTTGCCTTTTCTGTTATGGTTGATTTCTAATAGTCCCCATGACTTGGTCAAGTCACATGAGTCACTATGCCACAAGTCAATGAATGAATCTTCAGTGTGAAGTTAAAGATAGTTGGACAGTGCTATCCACGTCAACAGCAAGCATCATTCCCACAGAATCCAATCCAATAAATAAACATTTATTAAGCACCTTTGACATTGTGCTAGGCATTGAGGATATAATGATTAAATAAAAAAGATAAACCCTGCCTTCAATGAGTTTACACTCTAAAAGGGCAGGGGACAACAAGAAAAAGGAGATAGGAAACAGGGGAATGGGACCCCACAGAGTACCCATTGGGGGGGTAAGAGAGAATGATGGCATCTTGTTCCATGGAGTTGAAACTAGGCAAGGCATCAGATGCAAAGTGATAATCCAGTTTCTGAAATCTATTAAGGAAGACAATGAGAGAAAGTTTAGTACTCTGTCCTCTAGTCCTACAAATCAAGGAGAGAAGAAATGGAAGGATGTGAAGTCAATCAAGGCTTGAGTTAGCAGCATGGGGGTGAGTTTAGAAGTGACAGGAGCATCTTGTTCCCCAAAGTTGAAAACGCAGAGCAGGGCAGCAGATGTAGAGTGAACAACAAGCTGGAGAGGGAACAAGAGGACTAAAGTAGGTTTCTTGAGCATTGACCAAAGTCTATTTTCCAAGTTTATGTCTTGGATTAGAGCAGTTACATTGCCTAAGTAGCTTGCCATTGCCCCCTAAAACATTTCTGGAAGCACAGGTCATTGACCTATGCTTTGCAGAAGTGACAGGGTAGTCCAGAGAGTATTGATTAGTCATTATTTGTCCAGGAAGTCCAGGGAGGGTTAGGAAACCTCCAGTTCTTCCTACAAAGGCTTTTAACAGTCATGTATACAAATGTTTTAATAGTCATTTCTTTGTTAGCTATTAAATAAGCATTTGTTTAGTGTTTATGTTTTGCCAAGTACCCTGCAAAGTGAAAGCAAAAACAGCCCCTGTTCACAAGAAACTTACATTCTATTCTAGAGGGTGAGATAAGTATAAATTAAAAGGTACTATATATGTATATTTTATATACACATGTATATTACTATACACATGTTTACATACATATTATAAATGTGTAGTTTATATAGACATGTCCATTGCATATGTGTATATCTGTATATATGGAGAGAAAGAAAGAGAAAGAGGAGGAAGGGATGGAGGGAGAAGAGGAAATAAGGAAGGAAGGAGGGAGGGAGGAAAGGAGGGAGGAGAGCAAAAGTAATCTCAGAGAAAACAATAGCAACTAGCTAAATACTATTCCAGAATTAACCCCCCTCTTTATTTTTATTTGTCAAGCTAAGAAATCACAGAAAGCCTTTTTGCATAATCTGGTAAACTGATGAAAGATTGTATGACACATCTGAAAAAGCCTGAAGAAAGAAAAAGTTGTGTTTCTCCAAATGGAAAAAGATTCTCTATTCCCATAAAATATCATTATTCTGAGGTGCTGTTTTCTCAGACTTTTAGGTCTTTCCATTCCCTTGTCCTTTTTTGTTTTTAATATAACATATTTTGCCTACCTTTCCACCTTCATAAATACCCTACAGGAGAAAAGAAATTGTATCCAGACAGGAAATATGGGAATAGAATCTTCTCTACCTTCAAAGTGGTCTCTATTTTGACCTTAAAATTAAAAACTTGTTTGTGAGAGCTATAGGGACCAAGCGGGGAAAGCATACAATGGTGACTGCTATTTAAAAATATAATTGGCAGGGAGCAGCTAGGTGATGCAATGGATAGAGCTTCGGCCCTGAAGTAAGGAGGACCTGAGTTCAGGTCCAGCCTCAGACACACAATATTTGCCTAGCTGTGTGACCTTGGGCAAGTCACTTAACCCCATAGTTTTGCAAAAAAACAAAAAGAAAAAAATATAATTGGCAGGCTTAGTTTTAGTGAGTAGAGTGTGTGTCAATCAGGAGCTCTCTCAGATCCCCAACAACTCCAAGCTTCAGACCTCTTGTTTTCTCTGTCAGTAAATGGCAGAACAACCAATATCATTTGTATTGGTAACTCAAGATAATTATTTTAGGACTGGTATTGTTTAGCCTGTTTAGGCTAAAGAGAACAGTCTGCAAGAAAATCAACAAAATTATTGTTTGGCAAGAAGAGGAACTTAAAAGGGAATCAGTGTGTATAGGGGAAGAGACCCTTAGGACTAGGGATGGACTAGATGATCCCCAAAGACCCTCCAAGCTCTAAA
Source organism: Macrotis lagotis (assembly GCF_037893015.1). Taxonomy (NCBI): domain Eukaryota; kingdom Metazoa; phylum Chordata; class Mammalia; order Peramelemorphia; family Peramelidae; genus Macrotis; species Macrotis lagotis. Next base: position 450,386,093 of record NC_133666.1, on the reverse strand, counting down.
TCTATGAATCTATAATATACTCCAGAATTTAGAACAAGTGTATACAATACAGACCTTAGTAAAAATATTTTGTGATGAACTCAAATGTCAGAGATGATCACATTAACATCCATTATCATATATTGTAAGTCCCCAGATATCTAGATTGACTCATGATAGGATCACATAAGTCCCCTCAAAAATCATAATATTTTAGAGCTTAAAAAAAATAATGGAAAACAATCTAGTCTAACATTTTCATTGTATAGAAGGGACACAAAGAAGTGAAGTAGAGTCAACAAAACTAAGGGACCCAAATCTCATTGGTCAAAGATTTAGGGCTAGATGAGATGATTTTTTCCCCTAGTTCCAAACCCTCATAGACGAGGAAACTAAAGGTCAGAAATATTCAAAATCATGTAGGTGACAGACAAAATTCAAACCAGATCTTTGGTTCTTTGTTCATTAATCTATACTGCCAACTTGTGAGATTATTTCAAAAATACTTATTGAGCAGATACTATATTGAGGCAAAGTGAAGCATTTTTAAAAGTATAAAATATAACCTCTATCTTCAAGGATTTTATAGCTTCTTTTGGGGCGTGAGGGAGAGATAAAAGATATATTCCAAAGATGAAATAAAAATAAAAATAGGAAGTAATAAGTACCAAATTAGTGATATAGAACCCAAATTTTAAAGGCTACAGAAGTCAGGGACTTCTGAAATTAGAGGACCTGAATTCAAATATCTTAGATGCTCACTACCTGTCTGTGTGTGACCTTAGGCAAGTCAGTTGATATCCATGAGACTCTACTTTCTCATCTACAAGAAGACACAGTTGTGTAGTATATGGCTTCTGAGGTTTCTTCTAGTTCCAAATCTATGATATTGCCATCTTATCATTAGAACTTTGATAGATGGAAAAAATAGTGAATGGCATCCTACATGGAAAGGGATGAATACCAGAAATGAGAGTAATCATAGCTACTTTTGAAGAAAAAGATGTTTAGTTTTTCCTATAAAGAGCCTTGAGTGCCAGGTTACAAAGTTTGGATTTTAGTCCTCAGATAATTCTGGTTTTAAGGAGTAGAATATGTAAGGATAATCAAGTCTGAGGGAGGTCAAACCTGATGACAGTTTGCAGAATGGATTAAAATGAAGAGACTAGAAACAAGTCAATGATATATATACCATGCTACAAAGTAAGAGATCAAGTGGTCCTAATCTCACCAGTTCACTTGATATCCTATTAAATTGCACCCTCAAGTTGTACTACTATTGTCACTGCCATAAATGATTTGGTATAATGAGAATCACATAAAATAATAGATATGAGAGTACTTTGATTTTCTAAATTGGGCCTCTTTTATAAAAAGAGTCATGTTTCATTTTTCCAACATCACCACCAAAACGTTATTTAGAGGGGCAGCTAGGTGGCACAGATGATAGGGTAATGACCCTGGAGTCAGGAAAACCTGAATTCTAATCTGGCCTCAAATATTTATTTAACTGTGTGACCTTGGGCAAGTCACTTAACCCCACTGCCTCGCAAAAACAAAATTAAAAAAAGTTATTTAGAGCCCATCGATTTTTTTCTGTCTCTTCAATATCTCTTGTTTGTACATTGTTGGTTTCATGTAGTCTCCCCCATTAGACTATGGTGTCCTAGAGTGAGGGATTATTTTTTTGCTTTTCTTTATAATTTCTTCTGATACTTTCATTAATCAGAGGAGATTTTTAAGGCTTCCAAATTTGGGACTGGATCCCCAAATAGAAAAGACAATTTATACCATTATCACCCAAAGTTTAACTTGGTTCTCAACTTCTTAAAACATCTGGGTTGGAGGAAACAGTGTTCTATTGATCAGAGCAGGTGAAACAGCTATCTTCCATATGCTTCAGAAATGTATATTCTAAAATGAACACCTGCATAGTCCTATAAGAATAAGCTAAAATGTAGACAGAAATATTTCATGGAGAACAAATGTAATAGCAGAGATATAGCTAATAGCAGCAACATCACATGTTTTATCTTGTGAATTGGAGTCCCACGAAGGAAAATCATCATCTTACTTCACTTAGTTATTGAAGTTTCCCTGGAGGAAGAGGTGACTCACAAAATCACAGAAGGTGAGAAAAGGGCATGAGGTGAAGAGACGGGAAGAGGAACACCAAGGATTAGAGTAGGGTGGGAGAGCTAGACTGTCTTAGTGGAAGGGATTTAATAGAAGCAATCCTATTAAACAAGTATTTATTAAGCTTGGATTTATCAGTGATAAGTCTATCTATCTTCTAACACTGAGGTTAGTCTTTCATTTTCAAAAAAGACCATAACCTCAGGGAGGTAATGCCATGAATGTGAATTGGATTTGAGTGAGGAGTTGCTGTGCTAAATCACCAGACTTTCTCCTCCAAAATCACATGGGTCCAGAATGGCTGGATATGGATGCAAGGCAATCAGGGTTGTGGCTTGCCCAAGGTCACAAAGCTAGTAAGTGTCTGAGGCTTGATTTGAACTCATATCCTCCTGATTTCAGGTCAGCACTTTACCCACTGTAACAGCTAGCTGCCCAAACACTATCCAATGTGTCTATCACTATTGTTTTTTGAAGATACAGAAAAACATGGTTCCTGACCCCCCCCCAAGAAGTTCATATGTTAGGTGGGGAGATTGAACAATTATTATCATTATCCCTAGCCCCCCAAGAAGTTAATATTTAGTTGGGAAGATTAGATTATGATGATGATGATGATGATTTGTAAAGTTATTCCTTGACATTCTCAGGTTTCACATTCATGGTTTTGGTTGCTCTAGGATTGACCATTGATAATTAAATGGGAATTTTGGAGAGTTGCAGCTCTGTAGAAAATTGTAGATGACCATGTATGTAAAGAAAACTAAAAAATTAATAAATCATAAAGGCATAAGTACTATATATTATTAACCTATTTTATAATTTACAATCATAAGTATATATATTTTATATATATATATATATATATATATATATATATATATATATATATATATATATATATATAAATTCATTATAAACAGTTAAATTTTGTTAAAAGTTCTGGTATGCTAAAAAAAAAAAACCCATGGGCTACACATTCTCTTTGGGAATGTCTCTTCTTTGTCTCTCTACCTTCCAGACTCAGTTACAGACTTTTTTCCTGTAGTGAGCCTTATATCCTTCGCTTTCTTAAACTAGAAAGACTGTAGAGTGTTGTGAGAGACTAAACTGTCCCACATAGACAATGCAACATATTATGGGTACAATGTGTTGTTTTACTTGTTTTGTGTGTTTTAAAAATATGATCATAATTATTAAAAATAAAGTTTTGGGGTGGGGTCTAGAATTATTTCAGTGTTTTGCATTCACAGGTCTCCTTTGTCCCTAAGCCCAGTAAATGTCAAGGAATGACTGTATTACTGATAGCTAGATTTATATAGAACTTACAGTATGTAAGGCCCTGAGCTAAGTGCTTTATAAACATAATCTCATTTGATACACTGATCCCAATGAGTTAAGTATTCTTATTTTCCCCCATTTTATGATTGAAGAAACTGAGGCCAATAAAGGTTGTGTTTGACCCAAAGTCATCCAACTGGTAAATATCTAAGACCAGACTTGAACCTAGCTCTTCCTCTCTTCAGCCCCATTGTTCTATCCACAGTACTACCTAGCTACCTACATTAAAAAAAAAACCCCAAAAATCCAAGTTAGTATAATGGAAAACTAAATTTTGTGATATAAAAAAAGAAATGCTAGAGGTGTTCTGAAGATAGACCCGAGCAATTAGTCAAGAATATATCTCTACTTTCTCTCTACTAGCATCTTGGACTACACCCCTATAGTCAATGCAGGCTCGCAGATCTCACCTTTCTTGCCTTATTTTCCATGAAGTCTTTCTTGACTGACTAGTCCATCTTTGAAACTTCTATATCTGATCATTTTGGAACCTTATTTTCCTTTGAGTTGGAAAGGAAACTGTGTACAACTGGAAGGGTGAATAAGTCTTCTGAATAAGTAGAAAGGTAAGAAAATTAAGGGAGAGAATTGGGGAGGGTTTTTAGAAGGTTATGTGGATTGTAACTGGGGGTGTTGAGGAGAGAATGGGTGGGAGGATGGGAGTAGAAGATAAGGAAACAGAGATGATGACCAGACAAAACGACTTATTTTGGAGCTGGTGGCTGAGAAATGATAAGTGACTTGCCACCAGTATATGTCTTTCAGACTTCAAATCCAACATTCTATCCATTATACCATGCTGGGGAGCTCAATATTTAATCTTCTGGGCACAAAACAAGGCTGGCTGACATTTATATATTGATTTCATGTTTTACAAAGCACTTTGCATATATCATCTCATATATCATCTCTAAAACAAATACTTAAGTATTAACTCCTTTTTACATAAATGTCCTCACTAGGAGTTTCTTCCCCAGTGAAATGGAAAATAAACAAATGGACATAATAATACTTAAACTGGCCACCTCATAGTATTATTGTAAGGAAGGGGTGGCTAGGTGGCGTAGTGGATAAAGCACCAGCCCTGGAGTCAGGAGTACCTGGGTTCAAATCTGGTCTCAGACACTTAATAATTACCTAGCTGTGTGGCCTTGGGCAAGCCACTTAACCCCATTTGCCTTGCAAAAACCTAAAAAAAAAAAAGAATTATTGTAAGGAAAACAATTTCTAAGCTGCTAAAGAAACATGAGTTATCAATATAATCACCTCTAGAATGTAAGCTGCTTGAGGGCAGGGACTGGGTGTGCTTTTTCTTTCTATTTCCAATGCTAGGGAGATAGTTTGGTTAGTTTAGTTTAGTTTAGTTTAGTTTAGTTTAGTTTAGTTTAGTTTAGTTTAGTTTAGTTTAGTAGTTTTTCAGTCATGCCTTTTTGTGACTCCCTTATGGGATTTTCTTGACATATGTATTGGACATCCTTCTCCAGCTTATTTTACAAATGAGGAAACTGAGGCAAACAGAGTTAAATGATTTTCTCAGAGTCAAATATCTAATTAAGTGTCTGAGGTCAGATTTTAATTCAGGAAAAGGAGTCTTCCTAACTCCAGGCCCAGCACTCTAGCCACTGGGTCACCTATATATATAGTAGATACCTAATAAATAAAAATAAATAACTATTAGATGAAATTACAAATAGCCACTCTATTTGCTATGTAGCTTAAAGAAAGTGGGAATTCAAATTGAGCCTAAAGGAAAATGGTGGTCAAACGGTGGTAAAGTCACTATTCTCCTGAAGTAACCACTTTGCCCAGTCATCAGAAGCCACCTCTGGAGCCTGTACTTGCTTCTCTCAGTTAGTCAGTGACTTCCATCTTCCACATGCTGAACTGGACTCAAAGGAGAAGGGGCAAGGTGAACTAATATATTTCATAAATCCCTAATTTGATGAGATTGCCTTTGGGTAAGAAAATTTCAAAGGTTGAGTTAATTTAAGACAATTAAGATGCTTATTTGTTCTCATGTAGTGCATAAAAGTACATGGGTGAATTATCAAACTGACAGTGCACTTAGTAATGAATGAGAAGAAATGTCTTCACAGAAATATGATTCATGAATAAAAACTGACACAATTAAACTCCAGACATACACAATAATTCAAAATCTTTTAAAACATACTCACATACTTCTGTATTCTATTCTGAATCATTTGACTACATGAATGATGGAAAGAATAAGGTCAGAATAGACCTTGAGCAGCCATTTAGTCTTTTCTCCTGCCTCTGGCCACATCCAATCAGTTTTAATAATAGTTGATATTGATATATCATTTTATGTCAATGAAACATTTTTTATACATGATCTTTTTTGATCCTTATAACAACCTTAAAAAGTAGGTACTGGAGCTATTAATATTCCATTTATAGGTGAGGAAACTAAAATTTAGAGAGGTTTAGGGACTTAGCTAAAGTCACAGAGAGATTTAATACCTATGTCTTCCTGACCCTGCATCTTCTCACTGTACCAACCTGCCTCTCTACTGTCAATAAGGAGTTGAACCAGAAGTCTACTTTTGCTTCTGTGATGTTGTTAATCATAATCTTGTTTTTATGCAGTACTTTAAGATTCACAATGCTATATACATACATATATATATATATATATATATATATATAATCATCTTTCTCACAATAATCTTTTGAGGTAAGGTGCTTTTATTATAATAAATATTTTGTAGATGAAACAGTGATTTACCCAAGGTGATATAGTGCCTGAGACAAGATTTGACCTTAAGTCTTCCCAACCTCAAGTCTGTCACCTCTATCCTCTTCATCATCTATTTGTTCTGGATATAAACTATTCAACTGCCTTTGTGATATTAGACCAGTCACTTGACTCCTCTGATCTTCACGTTCCTTAATTATAAGATTAATTTGTTATAGTTTCTTCTGAGGGAGGACTAGATTCTGTTGAGATTCTGTAGGGTGAACTGTCTCTGCATACGATAAACAATGAAGCTTAAATTATTTTCATGACTAAGAGTGTGTTGGAGAGTCAATGAGGAAAATTGCAGGATTATAGACTTACAGTTAGAAGTCATCTAGTTTGATCCCTTTATTTTAGAGATGAAGAAACAGAGGTTTGCTTCAAAGTGCTACACAAAGATTACTGTAGTTGGCTACAATGTAAATAGCACCCCTTCATTTTCCTCTCCTGAAACAGAATATAAGTCCTCTGTCCCTGGTCTTGGTATAATGCTTCACATTAGATATATCCCCTTTGATTTGCTGCCTTGGGAAACTTTTTCCATTCTTGGAATATCATGATAGCAGAATTATCTATAATCAGAGGAATAAGCATGCTGCCCAGTGGGGCTAGAACTAGATTGAAATGTAACTGGGAAATATCAAATAAACAAAAATGCAATAGAACATAGATAGTGTTGATATGGGATTTTCTTTTCTTGAATAATATTTTCTTTTCTTTTCCAATAACATACAAAACAATTCTTAAATATAAATTCAAAATTTTAATTTTTAATTTATGGAATAAAATAAGCTTTTCTATAACATGTATAATTAAAAGATGATTGCACATGAAACTGAAAACCTACTCTGCACAAATTGCTGTTTCTTTCAAAAATACAGCAAAATTATCATGTAAAGTTCTTCCCTCCTCTCCCATCCTAGAGATGGCTCCATTAGATACAAGGAGGGTGTTGGTGTGTATCATTGTGTGTCTCTGTGGATGTGTGTATGTTTGTGTGTAAAACCATTCTATACATAATTCTATTTATCAATTCTTTCTCTGGATAAAGATTGTGTCTTTCTTCATATGTCTTTTTTAGTTAATTTGAATATTTATAATGTTCAAAATAACTTATTTACTCAAAGTTGTTGTTTTTTTATTGTGTTCAAAATTCTCTTCCTCCTTCCTTATCCTTCCCCCTCCCTGAGACAGTAAGCAATTTGATAAAGGTTATACATTTGTAATCATGCAATTCATAATATATGGTTTTCTAAGTCAGTATGTGACCCAAAGGGATTCTTTGGTGCAATTTAGTGGCCTTCATTTCTAGTTGAGTTTGACCCTACTATTCTATATGATGGGTTACACAGTGTCTTGTTGCTCTCTCCTTGCTACTGCTCAAGAACTTGAGGCTTTGTCTTGTGATTGGATCTTGAAAAATGTGCCTCTTCTCACAGAAAGTCATCACAAAACTACCCCTATGCTCTCAAGGCTGTCGTCTCATTTTGATAACTATTTTCTTGGAGATTATGAGGGGTTTTGAGGGTACAAGTGATATCCAGGTAGGTGATTACAGGTTCAGAATCCAGTTTGGTAAGCAAGAATGCCTGAAATCTCTAGGAATGGATCTCTTCTGTGGTATCTCATGGCTCCCTGGCATTGTTAAATCTATCAGCACCCTTTTCAGGAATGCCTCAATGCTGTTATCCTCTTCCCTGGTTTATCTTCCTTGAGAAACTCATTATCTGTTCCCCTTTGTTCCACTACCTTCACCCATTTTTCCATCTGTACTCCTCTGATCCAAATCTCCCTTTGGGAGAGAACATAAGTTTCCAACTTCTCTCTGGCCCTGCTGATAATGGGTACTGTCCATAGTCCCTTGGTGAAGGGAACTACTCCCAAAGACTGGAAACTGCACAAGCCTGAGAAGACTTCCAAGTCTCACTGATTGTTTGAATATTAGGTGGTTTCCCAGAACCTAATTAAGTCTGTATCAGAACAGTAACTCTTTAAAATGCAACTATTCTATAAGGTACAATCACAAATGGATAAGTAGTCAAAAAATCCAAATAAATGATTCTCAAAATAATTGTAAACTATTAATAACTACATATAAATGGGCATGGCATAGTCTCAATTGCTAGGGAGACTGAGTGGAGGTATAGTAGTACCAACTGGGTCCATATTAAATTTTGTATTAATATAGTGAGCACTCAGAAGTGGGGAGCCAACAAGTAGCCCAAGGAGGGAGGGACAAAATGGACCAGAATGGAAAGGGAACAAGTCAAAGCTTAAAGGAGTGGCTTCTATACTTCTACCCTAAATGAGGTGGGGGGAGGGGAGAGTTAACCCCCCCCCCCACACACACACACACATTAACAAACACATATGACAGGAGGCAGTGGGATGCAGTGTAGAGCCTACTTCAAGAATTAGGTATTCCTAGGTTCTAGTCCTCCCTTTGGCACATACTGTCTTCAAGATTAAGTGCAAGATGTAAAATCTTTCAGGGCTCTAGGCAACTCCCTCAGGGCATAGATTTTAGAAAAATTACTATTCTGCCTGAGTAAAGGAAATTTCCTCATCAGAAAAGTCCTTTAATCAACAAAATGATAAACCTAGTCCCTATCTATTGCTCCAAATCACTAATTATAAGAAAAATACAAATGCAATCCTGGGGTTTCATCTCACATCTAGCAAACTGGTGAAGTTGACAAAAAATGAAAATAGTCTATGTTAAAGAGGTTCTAGAAATATAGTATTGGTGAAGATATGAATAGTCCAACCATTTATATGAAGAAATTTATTAATATTCTATACTCTTTGAACCAGATATTTCATTGCTAAGGAGTTAATTATAAAAAGAAAAGTCTTATATGCACCAAAATATTTATTGTTCTTTTTTTTTACAATAGGTATGAACTGGGGGGAAAAATAGCTATCAATTTAAAATTGCCTAACCAGGTACATAAATGGAATGGAATGGAGGAACAAGTGGGATAAATTGGTAAATATAGGAGATCTAAAAACCAGGGCAGCTAAATGGCAAAATGGATAGAAGGCCAGACCTGAATTCAGGAAGACTCATCTTTCCAAGTTCAAATCTGACCTCAGACACTTACTAGCTGTCTGATCTGGGCCAGTCACTTAAATCTGCCTCATTTTCCTCATCTGTAAAGTGAGCTTTTCTTTGCCAAGAAAATTCCAAATAGGGTCGCAAAGAGTCAAAAATGATCGGAACAAGTGAAAAACAGCAACAAAGGTGATATTAAAATCATACATAGCTATTTTAAAGACTATATCCATTCAAAAACAAATCTTTCTGATTCCATCTCTTTAGCATTTCACATAGTTATCCCCCTTCTCTCCATTCATGTCACAAATATTCTTGGGCCCACATCACCTAAATTATTGAAAATAAACCTTAATGGATTTGCTCATTCCAACAGTGCAATTATCAGGCACAATTTTGGGGTATCTGCAATGAAGAATACCATCTGTATCCAGAGAAAGAATTGTGGAGTTTGAACAAAGACCAAAATCTATTACCTTTAATTTTTTTAAGTTATCTTATTGTGTAATTTTGCTATCCCTTATACTTTATGTTTCTTCCTTAAGGATATGATTTCTCTCTTATCACATTCAACTTAGATCAATGCATACTATGGAAACAATGTAAAGACTAACAGACTGCCTTCTGTGGGGGGTGGGGGAGGGAAGCAAGATTTGAGCAAAAATTGTAAAATTCAAAATAAATAAAATCTTCCTAAAAAAAGAAAACAAATCTTCTAATTGGTATATCTATTTACAACCTTGCCTCTCTCTCAAACTTCCTCTACATGGGTGCCACAGAGCTGATTAACTCATTCCTTTGCTTAAGAGCTTCAGTATATCTAGACTGAGAATAAAAACTCTCCAGCATTTAAAAGTTTTCACAATCTCCCTTCATCCTATCTTTCCAGGTTTCTTTCATATTACTCCCTCTCAAACATTTTATATTTCATCCAAACTGGTCAACTTAGTACATTATATTTCTTCTTCTTCACATACCTTTTCACAGACTATGTTCCATGCCTACAATTCCTCACCTCTTCTCCTTGGAATCCCTTCAAGGTTTAATTCAAATTCCCCTTTCAACAAAAAGGCTTTCAGTAGTTAGTGTCCTTTGATTACTTGATACTATTGTGAATATATTTTGTTAGTGTACCACATTGGTCTCCCACCATCACTTTGCTGAGTTGTTTCTGTCATATCCAACTCTCTGTGACCCCATTTGGGATTTTCTTGGCAAAGATACTGGAGTGGCTTACCTTTTCTTCATCAGCTCATTTTGCAGATGAAACCAAAGCAAAGAGGGTTAAGTGTCTTAACCAGGGTCACACAGCTAGTAAGTGTCTCTGGTCCTCCTGACATTAGAAGCAATGCTCCATTGCAATGCAGCATCTGGATGCTCACCACCACCACTGCTAGTAGAATATAAAAACTCTTGGAGACTAAGAATTATTTAATTTTTGACTTCATATCTCTTAGGTCCTTAGCTCCTCAGATGGGAAAAAATACATATGTACATACATATACATTTATGTATGTATGATACATATCCGCTATATAGTACAATGGTCCTGGAGTCAGGGGGACTGAAGTTCAGATCTGGTCTCAGACACTTGCCACTTACTATCTGTATGACTCTGGGTACACAGATTTGCCTCACATCCAGGGTCATATCCAGTTATTTATATCTGGCCACTGGACCCAGATGACTCTGGAGGAAAAAGTGAGGCTGGTGACATAGCAAAGTATCACTTCACTCAATTCCAATTCACCTGTTTGATCTTCTTAGCGAACATATTACAAACACCAACAACAATTATAATCTAATATGAGACAGCCAGGAAGCTCACTGGGCTTGGAATCAGGAAGACCCATCTTCCTGAGTTCAAATTGGGTCTCAGATACTAGTTATGTGATCCTGGGCAAGTCATTTAACCATATTTACCTTAGTTTCTTCATCTGTAAAATGAGTTGGAAAAGGAAATAGCAAACCACTCCGGTATCTTTGACAAGAAAACCTCAAATAGGATCACAAAGAGTCAGGCATGACTGAAAATGATTAAGCAAATAAGCTAGGAAAAGGAGGACACAGCTGAGACAAAAAAAAAATCATCCAAGTAGTTTGTGTTTTTCTTATTAAAGTTTATAAGATTCTTAAGAGTGAATTGTTTTGTCACCTGATTTAATCCTGATTCTGAGTTTTATATATTTATAGACTTTCAATGAACTTTGAGTAACTGATTTATAGGTACAAATATCCATAAATTCCTTAGAATGAATGACCCAAGTTTGACATGTGGTAAAGTAGCAACTAATATGCAATTTCTGTGACACAAACAATTTTCAACATTCATAATAAAGATCTACATAGAAGAATTAACTTATGTTGCAGAAAGACATGTCTATGGTATAAATTTATGAGGAATTTTCAGCTTAGATTAAGATGCAGACAAAATGAGTATACAAAATAAAAATGTAAGAGAATTTTATGCAAATATAATTTCTTTCTATATCAGCAGCAATTCTTTGTTTTAAATGAAATGATTTAAAAGTTAGTAAGAAATCTAATAATGAAGGCAACTTTACATTTTTCCTTTAGAAAATTAAATTAAACCATCTCTCATTTTGATTAGAGAGAGGGTGGAGAAATATTCTGAAAACAGTGGTATATGGTTATTTGTTTGCTTAGGTTTTTTTTTAAACAATATAGGAGCTTTCCAGTTTCTCAGAAAGATTCATTCCCTGAATGATGTTTTGTCAGGCCTGGAATAAGCATGTGTTGGGTTTTCTTTTTTTATGTCTAATTAAAATCTTTAAATTCTAATAACAGAGAGTCTACACTGACTTTATTGATGATGGCATGAATGGTAGCCCAATTATACATGTCATATAGTATTAAATAAATTCTTTAAGTAAGCCTACAATTATGAAACTTAAGAATCTATAAATATTAATATAAATACTATCCAAGGAACTTTGGGGATGAAAAACAAGAGCCTATATTATGAAACATACTTTTCATTTACATGAAGACTAGGATGGGTCCCTCCTTGATCTGTCTATATGATTGCCTCTTTATCTCAGTATTAACTTCCTGAAAATTATCTTTTCTTGACATTTCTAGCCCACATGATACAATGTGTCTATAACTACCATGCTTCATGCAATTACCTTTTGAATTTCCTTCTGTTTTGATTCTTTGGAGATTGTGGTATTCCAGGGCAGCAATGTAGCAACAATATATGCTTTGGATGATCTCCATATATATTAGTGTAATCTGAAGGACAGACAACTAAGCTCCAAAAAAGCTGCTCCAAACTTTTGTTTCTCATCAAAAAATACTTTTGTAGAGAAAGTGAGAGAGATCCTTGGAGAGGAAGATAGAAAATTCTGTTCACCTCAGTCAGCGACTTAGCACTTTTCCGTTTTTGTTATTCTAGTCAGAAGAAATTTTGACAGCTGGCTCATATGGTGTGTAGAGATGCACGTTTTTACTCTTAATTGAAACATACAAGAGAGTCTCCTAGAAAAATCATAAGCCTGAAGGTGTGGTATTGGGAGAAAAAGGAGGAGGCATGAAGGGGAAAAAAAAACACAAGATTTCTCACTTCATACCCTGGCTGTCTTGCTCTATTACTTTCTATGATGAGAAAAAATGTTTAAGGGGCTTTTTTTTTTGGTAGTAGGTCAATGCTCTTTCTAAAGAGAGGCAGTAGGGAAAGAAGAATGACTTTTGGGCTATCAAGGAAAATCTCAGATTTATTAAAAAGGAAAGGGTAAGAATAAGGTGGCTTTGGACCACCAGGCTCCTATAGCTTTCAATGTGTGCTAAATAATATTTTAAAGGCAACTACAGTTATCTTTTTCTGATTTGTAATTAGGGTGGAGGTGGCAACTTTTGGAGTGAAGGGACCTAAAAAAATCACATTTTAAAAAAATTTACTAAAAGCATAAGAAAATTTCTGACTCCATGAAAACTCAACTTTTAAACTTTATACTCTACCGATCCAATATGTCATCATTAATATTTACCTACTTACACTGAGTAGCATGAGCTACTAACTTTTTAAATCATTTCATTTAAAACAAAGAATTGTTGCTGATAATATAATGAAATTATGTTTGCATAAAATTCTCTTACATTTTTATTTTGTATGCTCATTTTGTCTGCATCTTAATCTGAGTTGAAAATTCCTCATAAATTTGTACCATAGACATGTCTTTCTGCAACATAAGTTAATTCTTCTATGTAGATCTTTATTATGAATGTTGAAAATTGTTTGTGTCACAGAAATTGCATATTAGTTGCTACTTTAGCACATGTTAAGGAAAGAGGAGCTGACATTTTTTATTTTTATTATGGTACAATAATGTTTACAAATCATTTTCCAGACATGATCTCATTTGCTCCTCACAGCAGAAGGCAGGTACTCCTTATTATTCTGATTTTACAGATAAGAACAAAATCATAGTTAAGAGACTTGCCCAAGAACACATGGTCTATCAATATCTGAGACAAGATTTGAGTTTGGTTTTGCAGAAACTAAATAAAAGCTCACTCTGAATCACAATACTGATACAATAAATTTGACCAAATAGTAAACAATTGAGGGGAAGAAAACAATGGCATAAAAAAAGAATTAGTAAAAATTAGAAAGAAGGGTTAAACTAAAAGAACTGCTCTAATGGAAGTTTTTCAAAGAAAAGGATTGTGCAAGGTAAATGTATGGGCAAATATAGATAAGAATTATATGATGGGCAGGTATGGATGAATTGTAATTGGTGTGTTAATACTCAAATGGATTAGATCATCAATACATTATTCCTGTGGGCTAAATTCAGACTGCTGCCTGTTTTTGTATAATCACAAGTTTAAGAATGTTATTTTTTATATTATTATAATATTGTGCCTTGGTAAGTTTGCACATGGAATATTATATTCTGTTCTGGGACCAAATAAAAAGATAGGTCTCTGACAAGTTGAAAACATCCATAAAATGAGGAGATGCATAGAGGAGGCTAATAGGCTGAGGAAAATGGCAGAGCTAAAAGAAAGAAAGATCTTGATAAAGGTAAAGATAAAAAAATTTGGTAGATGTGATGAAGTAGGAAAGGTGGATGTATAAGGATGTTTGATTCAGATGATGAAGGTATAAGTTTTATTTTATGCATTCATTTATTTTTAATTTATAGAATAAAACAAAAATTATGGAATAAAAGCATTTCCATAACATGGCATAATAAAAAAAGATGATTGCATGTGAAACTGAAAATCTATTATTCATAGCTTGCTATTCCTTTTAAATAGTTATCAGTAAATTTCTTTTTTCCTTTTTTTCTTTCTCCCCCCACCCTAGAGAACACCTGAAATATTAAAGGTGGAGCAACTCCAGTGACTCAATCTGAGTCAATAGTTAAGCATGGCAGCCAAAACAGTGAATGACATTTTTTTTTGTGAAGTAATGGTGTTAAGTGACTTGTTCTGGTCACACACCTAGTAAACATCAAATGTCTGAGGCCAGATTTGAACTTGAGTCCTCCTGATTAGGTGCTCCATTCAATATGCAACCTAGCTGCCCCATTCATCCCATCTTAAACTACAATTAAGAAAGGTGTAGTGGTAGCTCTGTACTCTGCCTTCATCAAACTATATCAGAAATAGTATATGGTGTCATAGATAAGAGTTCCCTGCCTGAAGTCCTTTTCCTGAGTTAAGATCTGACCTCACCTATTTATTAGTTGTGTGATCCTGGGCAAGTCACTGGCAATGAGGAACTGTCTGCTTCAGTTTCCTCATCTGTAAATTGAGCTGGAGAAAGAAACAGTAAACCAACCACCTTAGTACTTTTGCCACAGAAACCCCAAATGGGGAAATGAAGAGTCTGAGACAACTGAAACAACTCAGCAACAACAACATGATGCCTTCTTTTCATATTGTAGGAAGGACTTGATAGACTAGAGAGCTCCCAGGGGATGGAAATTGGTATGGTACAAAGTCTTGGATCCATGGCACATGAAGCTCCATTGAAAGAACTGGGGTTATTTAGCCTAAAGGGAGACTTTGGGAGGGGAAGAAAGGAGATGACTACTTACTGTACCGAGTAGCAAGAAGACAAGGAATTAAACTTCTGTTTGGCTTCAACAGGCAAAATGAATAAAATAGGTGGAAGACAAAGAGTGTTTAATGTCAAGAAACAGAATGGATTTCCTTCTAAGACAGTGGACTCCTCACTAAAGGACTTCAAGCAAAAAGTAGATGGGCTCTTGTTTAATATGAATTAGGGAAAGAATTTGGAATGGTCCTGGGGTTTCCTTGGTATAGAGAACTCCAAGATGAGAAAATTGCCTTTACTAATACAGGTTGGCACCTTCTTTGCAATTAGTTATCTTAGAGAGTCTGTCAACAGGCATTTATTAAGCACCTATTAGAGACCAGGTCAAACAAAGAAAGGCAGAAGGGCTGGGGCAGGGGGGGTGGAATGGGGAGGGAACCTGACTGATCTTGGAGTTCAAATATCTAAAGAAGAAAACAACAAAGGATAAATTAGCTATAACCAAGTAAGGGAAGGTGCTAGTATTAAACAAAATCAAGAAAGGAGGTGAGATTTTAGTTGGAACTTGGAAAGAAGCCAAAGGAGGGTAGTAGCCAGAGATAAGGAGGGAGAGAATTCCAGGCATGGAAACTTGGAGATCAACCAGCAAGCTATTGAAGTAATCTAGGTATGAAGCAATGGATAACTGCTGTAGAGAGGTGTCAGTATCAGAAGAGATAAGGAAGGGGTCATATACTAGAGATGTTAAGAAGGTAAAAATTGACAGACCTTCACAATATATTGGATGTAGTGAGTGTGACATAGTGAGGAATTAAGGCTATACCTAAGTTTTGAACCTAAGTGACTGGGGCAATTGGTGGTACTCTCAAGAGTAGGAAAATTAGGAAGAGAAGAAGGAGAAAGGAGAAAGATAATTAGTTCAGTTTTGGAAATTCTGAGTTTAATAGGTTTACAAGACATGCAATTCAAGCATCTGATGGGCAGATGAAGATGTAAGACTAGAGGTCAAGAGAAAGGTTATGGATGGATAAGTAGATTTGGAAATTATCTGCATAGAGATATTAATGGATTCATAGGAGCTGATAGGATCACTAGATGAAATAGTATGGTTGGTTAGTTATCCTTCATTCTCAAAGGATTGAAATGACTTCAATATGTTAGAGTCAAGTCACAGTGTGTCCAATTGTGATTGATCAGACCAATACAAGCTCAGAATTCTCTATCACAGGCTGGGAACATATAGGACATCAACCTGCATATGTAAAGGCAATTTTCTCATCTTGGAGTTCTCTATACCATGGAAACCCCAGGACCATTCCAAATTCTTTCCCTAATTCATTTTAAACAAGAGGCCATCTAGTTTTTGCTTGAAGTCCTTTAGTGAGGAGTCCATTGTCTTCTAAAGAGACATATGGGATATATGAATTCTCTAAATTTGCCCATCTCTCATTTCTTTTGAGTTACTTAAATTCTAGTTTGCTCATAGAGCACAAGAACTTCTCTGACAAGGGCACACCATGCTTGGCATTCCTGTGCCAGTGTCTCCCATACCACTCAACCAAATCTAAAGATCTTAAGAGATTGCTTAAGTATGTCCTTGTATTACTTTTTTCTGATCACCATGTGAGTGTTTGCCCTGTATAAGTTCCCCATAAAAGAGTCTTTTTGAAAAGCATACTTTTGGCATTTGAACAACATGACCAGACCATCAGAATTTCACTATGTTTGGTTGAGTTTGAATGTTTGGCAACTTAGCATGATGATTTCAGCCATGTTGTCAAGCACTGGAAATGAGGAAAACTCATCATAAAGGTCAGCTACCTCACTAATGGTAATTTCTTCAACTTGAAAAGGCTACAAGCCAAGACTAAAGTGGAAGGAGAGTTGTTATATGATTTTCTGTTTGCAGAAGATTGTGCACTCAATGCAGTTTCTGAATGGATCTATTGTTTTCTGCTTATGCTAATTTAATTCTGAAAATTAAGAACACAAGTGCTCCATCAGTCAGCATCACATCATTCATATATGGAACCATCAGTTATAAAAATGAAGAAGTTTTGAATACTATAGATAAGTTCACTTACTTTGGCATTATACTTTCCAGGGATGGATACATTAATAATGAGGTTTATCCACACATTGCCAGAACTAGCTCAATTTGAGGGAAGGAAAGTGTGATAGATAAGAGGTATTAGACTGACTAACAAACTGAAGTCTACAGAGCCATGGGGCTGACCTCATTGTTGTTGTCTATGAAACATGGAGAGTCCACTAGGGATGTGCCAGGAAATTGAATCTCTTTCATTTAAATTGTCTTGAGAAAATTCTGAAGATCTCCTAGTAGGAGGAGATACCAGATACTGGGTTCATTTCTCAAACCAAGTAGTATAAAGGAAAAGAAAAGAGGGAGAAGAATAGAGCCTTGGAATATAACCACATTTGTGGATGTGAACTGAATAAAGATCTATCAAAGGAGACTTTGGAGTGGTCAGACAGGTTAGGTTAGAACCAAGAGAGGGTATTGTTACAAAAACCCAGAGAGAAGAGTATCAAGGAGAAGAAGCTAACAATGTCAAAAGCTACAAAAAAGTTAAGGATCAAGAAAAAAAGGCATTTTATTTGGCCATTAAGAGTTTAATAGAAACTATAGAGAAGGCAATTTTAGTTTAATGATGAGATCTAAATACATATTGCAGAGATTTATCAGAGGCACTAAACAGTTAAGGGATTTATCTAAAACTACATAGTCAGTATCAGAGGGAGAACTCAAACACAGGTCTTCTTTTTGATATTTCTTGCTGTGCTATTGTTACACAGAAGATACTTGTTTAGGTATGGGATAACTTTTGTGGTATCATGGAACCCTTTCATGGTCTGGTAAAGCCTATGATTCCCTTCTCAGAATAATGTTTTTACATTCAAAAACACATGATTACAAAGAAATGTTATTGAAATACAGTTAATAAACTCAAAAAAAAAGTTCATGGACCTCAAGTTAATAACTCCTGGTAAAAATTGCCAGTGGATAGCATACTACAAGTTAGGAACACCTGAGTTCAAATCTGGTCTTAGACAATTATCATCTGTATGACACCAGGCAAAGTCATTTAACTCTATTTGCCTTAATTTCCTCATCTATAAAATGAGTTAGAATAGGAAATTGCAAACTGCTTCAGTATCTTTGCAAAGAAAATCCTAAAACGGGGTCAAAAAGGGTCAACCATGACTGAAAATGACTAACCATCCAAAATAACAACTGACATCCTAATGCTATGATTTTTGTAATAATAATAATGATGATGATGATGATGATGATGATGATATAAAACTGTGAGGTTTGCAAAATGTTTGACAAATGTAATTTCATTTGAATTCTTCACAAGCACCCTAGGAAGAAGCTTCTATTATTATTCCCATTTTACAGGTAAATAAAGTAAGGGAAACAGCAGTTAAGTGACTTGCTCAGGGATATACAGTTAGTAAATGAATCTTCTTGACTCCCAACCCACCACTTTATCTACTCTATTACCTGGTGACCCACTTCTTTTTAACATACTGAATGGACATTCTCAGACTATTCATCCACTACATAATTTTGACTTATACTTCAAATGGTTCAAAGATTCAGGATTTCATCCCTCTGTTTTCAAAACCAGGTCCACTTCCATGCCAAAACAAGATGTCAGAGCAGTACATTAATGAAAACCAATTCACTGAAAGAGCAAAAATACTTCATGAGATACAAGGATCAAGATGAAGGTTGTTTCCCATCTCCTCTCCTCAATGTGGAGAGAAATGCAACCCAGGTTTCAGTTATCATCTCTAACCACCTTTTCTACTACTTGATTACATAAACTAAATTTACAAGATTTCTGGCCAAGATGGCAGAGAGAAGACAAGAACTGTGTTAAGTGCTCCTCTTTCCCCTCAAAAACAACATGGAAGAAACCTCTTGACAGAAATTCAATTGACTAAACCCAGAAAGAGAAGCTAGGAGAACACCTACCAAGAAGGTTTGTCTCAGGGGACTGTGGGCTAACCAGGAGACAAGAACAGAGGATCAGCATGGGGACAGAAGCTAGAGGAAGCCAGAGGACCAGCCTCAGCCACAGAGGCTTTGGTGAGTGGCTGAGCTGTGGAATCTTTGGCAGGGAGGAGAGGAAAGACAGGAGGGTGAGTTCCAACACAAAGAATCGCAGAGCACAACAGGCCTGGAAAATGACCAGCTGGGAAAGGGACTTGGGCTCCATACTTTTAGTGGAACCTTCTTCCCAGAATGAATGGTAAGGTTCCCCCACCCCCTCAGGCTCAGGTGTAGGCAACAGAGTTCACTGAGCTGAAAAGGAAATTAACTCCCTCCACCAGGACCCAGGCCAGTGTTCAAGGTCAACTCAGAACCTGCAGCTGAGGGCCTCCAACACCTCAGAGAAAGCAACCAGCACCCCCTACTGGCCAGCCTCTAGAATTACTAAACCAAGTGAACAAAACCTCTAGGGTTTTCAAAAGCAAATCTCTGAGAATCACCCCACCCCCAACACAAGATCCTAGGAAGATGAAGAAAGGGAAGCAGAAAGGGGGCGCCATGGAGAAATACTTAGAAGAAATAGATTATAAGAGAGATCTAGCACTTCTGAGGAGAATATGAATTGGTCTCCAGCCCAGAAAGACTTCCTTGAAGAAGTCAGGAAGGAGTTTAAAAGTCAATTAGAAAATTGGAAAAAGAAACTCAAGAGAAAATTAACATGTTGCAAGAGATAATTAACATCTCACAACAAGAAAACAATTCCTTGGAAAATACAATTGGATAAATACAAAATGAGAATAATTCTCTCAGATCCTCAATTGGGCAAATGCAAAAAAGAAAATAATTGTCTCAAAACTGCACTTGGGCAAATGGAAAACTCCTTCAAAAATAGAATTGGCCAACTGGAAAAGGAGTTGTAAAAGGTAAATGATGAAAATTCTTCTCTTAAAAAAAAGAGTGGAATTGGTGGAAACTAATGACTTCATAAGACAACAATATTCTGTTAAGCAAAACCAAAAGATAAAAAAATAGAAGAAAATGTAAAATACCTCATCAGAAAAACCCCTGACCTCAGGAATAGATCAAGAAGGGACAACCTGAGAATTATAGGCCTTCCTGAAAACATTGAAAAGGAAAAAAAAGCCTGGACTTAATATTACAGGATTTAGTGATAGAAAACTGCCTTGATATCATGGGCTATTGGGATAAAAACTCTCTTTGATAAAAACTGCTGGGAAGGGGGTGGTTAGGTGGTGTAGTGAATAGAGCACTGGCCCTGGAGTCAGGAGGACCTGAGTTCAAATCTGGCCTCAGACACTTAATAATTACCTAGCTGTGTGGCCTTGGGCAAGCCACTTAACCCCATTGCCTTGCAAAAACTAAAAAAGAAACAAAAAAACTGCTGGGAAAATTGGAAATTAATATTGAAGGAACAGATTAGACCAACACCTCACACCCTATACCAAGATAAGATCCAGATGGATACAGGATTTAGACATAAAAAACACAATATTATAATCAAACTAGAAGATCAAGGAGTAGTTTACCTGTCAGATCTATGGAAAGGGAAGCAGTTTATGACCATGGAAGATATGGAAAACATCATTAAAAACATATTAGATAATTTTGATTACATTAAATTAAAAAGCTTTTACACAGACAAAACCACTATAACCAAGAACAAAAGAAATGTACTAAATTGGGAAAAAAATTTACAACTAGCATTTCTGACAAAGGGCTCATTTCTAAAATATATTGAGAATTGACTCAAATTTAGAAAAAAAAAACCTAGCCATTCCCCAATTGTCAAATGATCAAAGGATATACAAAGACAATTTACAGCTGAGGAAATCAAAGCAATCCATAGTCATATGAAAAATTGCTCTAAATCATTACTTATTAGAGAAATGCAAATTAAAGCATCTCTGAGATACTACCTCACACTCTCATACTGACCAATATGATTATAAAGGACAATGATCAGTGTTGGAAGGGATGTGGGAAATCTGGGACACTAATACATTGTTGGTGGAGCTGTGAACTCATCCAACCTTTCTGGAGAGAAATTGGAACTATACCCAAATGGCAACAAAAATGTGCATACCTTTTGATCTAGCAATACCACTACTGGGTCTATACCCTGAAGAGATGATGAAAAAGGGTAAAAACATCACTTGTACAAAAATATTCATAGCAGCCCTGTTTGTAGTGGCAAAGGACTGGAAATTTAAGTGAGTGTCCTTCAATTGGGGAATGGCTTAACAAACTGTGGTATATGTATGTTATTGAACACTATTGTTCTATTAGAAACCAGGAGGGATGGGAATTCAGGGAAGCCTGGAAGGATTTGCACGAACTGATGCTGAGCAAGATGAGCAGAACCAGAAAAACATTGTATGCCCTAACAGGAACATGGAGGGTGATGAACAACTTTGATGGACTTGCTCATTCCATCCAGGGACAATTTCAGGCTATCTGCAATGGAGAATACCATCTGTATACAGAGAAAGAATTGTGGAGTTTGAACAAAGACCAAAATCTATTACCTTCAATTTAGGAAAAAACCATTATCTTATTATCTAATTTTGCTATCTCTTATACTTTATTTTTCTTCCTTAAGGTTATGATTTCTCTCTCATCACATTCAACTGAGTGTATACTGTGGAAACATTGTAAAGATTAACAGAATGCCTTCTGTGGTGGGGGGAAGCAATAATTAGATAAATTTTGTAAAACTCAAAATAAATAAAATCTTTCTAAAAAAATAAATTAAATTTACCCTGCATCAAAATAAGGATAATAAATTGAACATACATTAAACGACTAGTGAGTGTGGGGATCTCTGCCTTTCCCCCCACCCCCCCAGGATAGCACTACTTCCTTATATCTTACCTTTGTACCTAACCCCTGGCTAATATTTGAGAGGGAGGCATTAATTTCCTATTTCCTTGTTTTGAGGGAAGCTAGGAGAACCACAAAGGGGTATTCATAGGCTCTCAATATCACAATCTACAGTCTCAATTTATTGAATCATTCTGGCCCTTCCTAGCTGTTTTTTTTCCCCTTCCTACTTTCAAAAGGATTAACAGTCCTTGGGTTTAATGGTTTTTGGAGCTTTTTTTAAAACTTAATTTACTATAAGGAAGATTATTATTGGAGGTGTAAAGGGTACTAAAGATATTCAACAGCGAT
Source organism: Macrotis lagotis (assembly GCF_037893015.1). Taxonomy (NCBI): domain Eukaryota; kingdom Metazoa; phylum Chordata; class Mammalia; order Peramelemorphia; family Peramelidae; genus Macrotis; species Macrotis lagotis. The sequence goes on along the minus strand of NC_133666.1, from coordinate 450,363,574 downwards.
TTCATCCAAACAGTGGACACAATCTCCCATCATTGTGTCCACTCAACCTTAACTTCAACTATTTTCTGGGTCCTATCAGGGCATTCTTTTCTATGTACATCAGCAATGATTTTAAAAAGCATTACCCAAGTACCTAAAAACAGATTTCATGCTGCAAATACCTGACAGGTTTTATCACATAGAATTTTTTTAAAAATATATTTCTCCTTTCTAATCCACCACTGTTGGTGAAATTTTTTTCAGATGATTATAATAAGCACTCTTCATAGTTGACCCATGAATTATTTGGCTCTATTGCTGAAATGTCAGACAGTCAACTAAGAAAAGGAGTACAATTTAACTAACAAACTCTATTCCCAGAGCTGTGCCAGTGGAGTCTTGACGACTTCCCTTGAGAGAATACTTTGTAATCCAATAGTTCTCTGAGTCAGGTTTTTTTTTCCCTTGACATTCAACCTAAAATTTTCCTTACCTGAAATCATCTCATTATTCCAAAGGATACCCCTTGCAGCAGGTGAAGAAGGAATTTCCCTTCATAGGAGTAAATTCCCTTTTTTGGGAGAATTTATCCTGGGTATTTCTGTTATCAGTGACTGGGACCAACTGAACTGATTATTTCTACAAGACAGGTACAATGGCATAATGATTAGGAGCCTGCTTTTGACCTAGAAAGGACAGGGTTCAGGTCCTCTCTCTGATGTGTGTGTATTCATATATGTATGAATGCATGAAGGTATATATGTTGTATTTGTGCATTCAAACACATGTACATGCATATATTAACAATAAACATCTATATCTATATACATCTCTATTCATATGCAAACACCTCTATACCTTTATATATATTCATACATGCATGAACATGTGTGGATGTATGTATGCATATATGTGCATTGAGTTATGTATGTATGTATATTCTATGTGACTTTGGGTAAGTTACTTCACTTCTCAGTATCTAGGCAACATTCTCCAGTATGTCCAGAAATAGGTTAAAAAATTTTTGGAAAATATTTAACAGAACATATTAAAATACATTAAGATAACAATGTTCATATATGATTTTCTAAGTCAATAAGCAGCCACAGGAATCCTTATGTACAGTTCAGTCATGAATTTCTATTTAATTTTGACAGTCTTGTTCTAGGCAATTCTCTAAGACTATATATGTTAGAGAGAAGATACTGCCCTGCATTGGTTGAAGGAGCTCCCAATAGAAATTAAATTGTTGATTCAGTACTTCTTATCTCAGTTTCTCTTCTGGATTGTTTTTTAAATGCCATGGTCATAATATCTCATAGGTGTGACATAACCAATATATAAGATTGATACTGACTTGGAAAGAACATACATCATAGTGTGACCCATCCTCTTTGCCAATGAATCCTACCCATCCTTCCTAAATCCCATCCAGGCTCTGTAGCAAGTGCAAGGTGAATTTGTTTGCTCCAACCTTCCTGCCTGTGTTCTCTTCCCCCTTACCTAACCTGTCTTGACAAAGACCATCATTCATCCCTACTCCAAGGGGAAGGTATCACTTCCACCTTAGGGATCACTCTCCATTCCTGGTAGCAGTGATCCTGGCCCTTCCAAACTTCTTCTAGCACACATGACTGTTCAAGTCATGTGGGTGAGCAAGAAGTAGGAAACAGGATCCCTCCAATAAGAAGGATCACCCTTTATACTACTTGAACTGCCACTACATTTCCATTTTTATCTGAACTGTTGTTTGATTTTGTTATGTGATAATAGGTGATCAGTAATACCTGAGTACTTTCAAAACATATAGTATATTGAACTTAATTAACTTTGAATTTTTTTAACTTTTGAAGTTGTTTAAATTTGACATGTTCAATTCTTGCCTCTTGTTTCTTTTTCTTTTTAAGGTTTTTTTTTTCTTGCAACATAATGTAGTTAAGTGATTTGCCCAAGATCAAACAGCTAGGTAATTACTAAGTATCTGAGGCCAAATTTGAACTCAGGTCCTCCTGACTCCAGGGCTGGTAACTCTGTCCACTATGTCCTTACCTACTCCTCCTCTTAAGTTTCTTAAGGGAAACAAAAATATCTTATAATTTCTAGTAGAATCTACAGAATCTAGCACACTGCTAAGCAAAGAAGTAGACAAGTATTTATATTATTCTTTGTTCTGTTTATTATGGGTGTGTATTATATTTATGTAATGTATATGTGTGTATAATTTATACCTTGCACTTGATACTTCAATGATAGCAATAAATTATACTTTGGGATTAAAATGACTAAATCATAGAAAAAGTCCCTTCCTATGTTACCAGTCTTTTAGCCTTTTACTTGTTATTGGCTTAGGGAAATTCTCATCTTTGATGGTTTTATAAGCAGGGGAATTACATTTTATTGTTGTTGTTTTATATTTGCAAGGCAATAGGATAAACTGACTTGCCAAGATCTGTAAGTATCAAGTGTCTGAGGTCATATTTGAACTGTAGTCCTCCTGAGGACTGGTGTTGTAACCACTGTACCACCTAGTTGCCTTGGAATTGCATTTGTTGTTGGGGATAAACTATAAAGTCAGTTAACATGGCAAAAATCATAGTCAAAATTATTCTTGAAATTCTCTCAACTTGGGGTAGATTCAAAATAGCAGAGTAGAGAAAGCTCTCAGGTGAGCTCTCCCAATATTCCCCTCCATACATCCTTTAAATAAAGCCTCAAATTGAATTCCAGAGTGGCAGATCCAGCAAAAGATGAGAGTGAAACAATCTTCAAGTCCAAGACAACATAGAGGGTCAAAAAGAGAAATTTGTGATACAGTGTGGGAATTGACCTAGAGTCAATATGGATGAAACACCAGTGGTGGGACCATGTGTAAGAGACAGAAGCACCAGTAATTTTGGGAACCTTCAAGTAAGAGATGGTAAAAACCCTGCAAATAGAAAGAGATTCCAAGGGACCCCTGTACTAGCACTTGACATAGATTCGACAGTCTTTGGAAACTCCTTTGTATAAACCCATTTCTGGTCATAGCTCAGAGGTGTGGCGATGCACTTTTGTCTAGAATGAGTGGAAATTCCTCTGGACAGTATCACCAAAGGGATCAGAGACTCTGAGGAATAGTGCCATTCCTGGTCTCAAAAGAATTGGGACCATGAAGACCAATATTGTTTGCAATCCCAAGGGATCAGGGGCCCTTTCTGATAAGGAACAGAGTACAGACAAGAACAGTGACCACATCTCTCCCCAGATCACAACACCTTTTATGTACCCAAAACTTTTAAACCCCAGAGAACTAACTGAAATTAACAATGCTAAAAAGACTGAAGCTTGAGACACTGCTGCTCCCACCAGGCTGGAAACAGAGTCCAACATTAATATATAATTCCAAATTTTAAAAAATGAGATATAAAAATTAGAAAACAACAACAATAGGAACAACTATAAGATCCTGAACATAAAAAGCTATTATGTTTACAGGGAAGATCAATGCACAAATTCACAAGAAGACAATGAATTCAAAATGGCTACAAGCAAATCTTGAAAAAAAAAACGTGATTTGTATACAAATCCAGCAAGAATTCCTATAAGAGCTAAAAAAATAACTTTCAAAATCAAATTAGAGTGGTAGAGGAAAAAAAGATAAATAAATGAAAGCAAAGGGGAAGAAATTGAAAAGACAATTAACTTGATAAAAGAGTCACAGAAAATACTGAAGAAAATAATATCTTTATTTTATTTTAGGTTTTTGCAAGGCAAATGGGGTTAAGTGGCTTGCCCAAGGCCACACAGCTAGGTAATTATTAAGTGTCTGAGGCTGGATTTGAACTCAGGTACTCCTGACTCCAGGGCCGGTGCTCTATCCACTGCACCACCTAGCTGCCCCAGAAAATAATATCTTTAGAAAATCTCTCAAATGAACCATGAGATATACTATAGTATAACAGAAAATGATAAATTAGATACATAAATGATAGACACATAGATAAATAGATAGGTAGGTAGGTAGTCAGATAGGTAGGTAAGTAGATTGACGAACAGACAGACAGGCAGATAAAGAGAGATAGAGTACTTATTAAACTCTGTGGTAGGCACATTGCTAAAAGCTGGGGATTCCCATTCAATCAAGAAAGATAGCCCTATAGATCAGGGTAGAAAGTACCTTAAGAAGAGTTAGAGGAGCAGCTAGGTGGTGCAGTGGATAGAGCACCGGCCCTGGTGTCAGGAGTACCTGAGTTCAAATCCGACCTCAGACACTTAATAATTACCTAGCTGTGTGGCCTTGGGCAAGCCACTTAACCCCATTTGCCTTGCAAAAACCTAAAAGAAAAAAGAAAAAAAAAAGAAGAGTTAGAAAATAGATGTGGGAGGATAAGATGGATGTTGAAGTAGAGGAGAATAAGCAGTTTGGGAAAGAGAGTAATGAGTTGTTAGGAACCATTGTGTATGGGAGTATTGAAAATTATCTTCCCCAGGTGTCCTTGAACACCAGAGTCTTATCTTACTAAGTGCCATGGGAGTGGGAGTGGATTAGAGACTGGAAAGAACATTTAAACACTTGTATTCTGGTGAATAAATAGTGAATAAATGGAGCACTTGGAGATCTTGATGGAGTACTTGTCTCCTTTGTCTTCCTTGTCTCCTGCCCCTCCAATGCTCACCTGGGGAAGATTGAAGGAGGCCAAAAGTGGGACTCAACATAAGAGTCCAGGAAAGGAATTCAACAATGAGTCATCTGAAGCATGGATGAGACCATTTCTAAAATAGCAGATCAGTTGTCACCAAACAAGATAGCAGAAACTCAAGACAGAAGCATCTCTGGGGTGGAAAGGTCAGTAAGATGAAAAGGAGGAGGAAGAGGAAGAAGAGATGACTCTATAGTGTGTGTGTTTCTCTATATACTTATAAACACACACACACACACACACACACACACACATATATATATATATATATATATATGTATATTGAGTTGAAACAAAAATCATACAGCATGGAAGACCCTCCTAGCACAGGACTGCCCAGCATAGTATTCCCTTAGAGAGGGTACTACTCTCTATAAACAAGGAAGAATTGAAACAGCTCAAAGGAAAGGTAGATGCACGAGTTTAGAGAATCCACTCCAGGTGTTCACATGAACTCTTTATGCCTGTGGTAAAACATTCCAAGCTCATATCAGTCTGATCATCTGCAGTCAAACACACTTTAACTCATCTCTAACATAAGTGATGTCATTTTAGTCTTCTTCAAGAACAAAGGACAAGAACCAACCAACCAACCAACTATGTCTTTGTGCATATATATAAACACAAATGTAAAAATGTGTTTAAAAATAGATTTGAGGGGTAAGAGAGAGTCTGGTAACATGGAGAACAATTAGGAGATAATTTTATTAATCAATATAATGTGCAGCGATGAGGTGATGAAAACTTATGTTAGGATGCTAGGAGTGCGGAAGAAAAAGGAAAGACATTTTGAATTAACAAAATTTGATAACTAACAATATTCAAGATGAAATGAAGGGGTAAATAAAAAAGATTTACAAGATTTCAAACTTGATTGATTGGAAGAATAATGATTGACAGAAATCAATAATTTGGGACTTATTAGAATAAAGTTTCTGGAGGCCAAGAACTATCTTTCTTTTTTTTTATTTGTTTAATTTACTTAAATGCTTTTTACTTTGCCTTGTCAAGAAGATGATTGAGGGAAATGGGGGAAATGAGTGTGGTTTTAGATTTTCATGAATTTAAATTGAAAGGATGTTCCCTCTCCCAACCTTCGACTTCCTTTTGTATGTTAGAATGTAAGCTCCTTGAAAGCAAAGATTATATTTCTTTGTTTTATTTTTATCCTCAATACTTAACACAGAGTCTGGAACATATTAAGTGCTTAATAAATATTTTTTTTTACTGACATGTAAGCTGAAATATTCAATCGGATTTTGAAATATTGAAAGACATCTCAGATAAGAAATTGACTGAATATAGAGATTTAGGTATTAGAATTTTAGAAGTAGAATGGAATCTAAAATTATCTATCTAATTTTTTTTTATTTTTGCAAGACAATGGGGTTAAGTGACTTGCCCAAAGTCACACAGCGAGGTAATTATTAAGTGTCTGAGGTCAGATTTGAATTGAGATCCTCCTGACTCCAGAGCTGGTGCTTTATCCACTGCACCACCTAGTTGCCCTCCAAAATTATCTATCTTTAGTTCTCTTCTTTCATATGAAAAGAAATTGGAACTCAGCGAAGAAGTGATTAGACCAGGGATACCCAGCTAGAATTAGTAGCAGGAGAGGAACTAGAACCTAGAACTACTTACTTACTTTCTTTCTTTCTTTCTTTCTATCTATCTATCTATCTATCTATCTATCTATCTATCTATCTATCTATCTATCTATCTATTGATATATAATAGTATACCAGCTCTCAGCCAATGTGTCTTCTCATGGAATAATGATAACAATAATAATGATGATAATAAGCATTTGTATAATATATTGAGGCTTGCAAAGTACTTAATATTATCTCATTTGATCCACACAACACTGAAAATCAATTGCTATGATTATCCCCATTTTAAAGAGCAGCAGCAAAGTGAGATAGATACAGTTTAAGTGACTTACTTAGTGTCACACAGTTAATAAGCATGTGAGGTCACATTTGCACTCAACTCTTTCTGATTCCAACTCATACATTATATCTATTATGCCTCCCTGGTTTGTCTAATATAGGGGAGGCTTTATAAAAAGCAGAAGGATATAGGACATCATCTATGGTAATATATCTCAAAAGTTGAGGTGTGTCATTGGTGCAGGTAGCTCCTCTCAAGTAGAGAGAACATCGTTTCTATACCTCAGTGGACAATCAATGAGTTTCTGAGGCTTCAGATGTTTATCTCTTTATGGTTTACTTTCCCTGGACCCTGTTCTAAATATTGCTCCCCTAGATCACCTTGGTTATCAGAAACCTGTCCTGTGCCTAGTAGCCCTGTCTAGGAGTGCTTCAGGATCCTTATGGTGGGAACATTTCCATGTGTGGCACCCCAGACTTTGAACCAATTGACTGACAGCAAGTATTACAAAGGAAAGATGAGAGCTTTTCCTTGACCAAAGTCAACAAGAGGTCAGTCTTAGCTGTCTGCTGTCATCTTATAAGATCTAAAACCAAACTCATCTTCCCCATTTCCCATAAATCATCTTATCTATACTAACTTTCTGATTTCTGTGTATAGTGAACTTTTTGTTCAGCCTTTGCAGGACCTGCCAGAACTTTTACTCCATTGACATAGCCTTGGGGTACCTAGGATCATTTGAGATGTAAGACTTGTGTTGACCATCTGTTATCTCTATAATTGATGGATAACATATTACAATACAGATTCAAATATGTGCATGTATTTATAATTTGTCATCTATTGGTTACAAAGATAACAGATGGATAGCCAAAGTGTTATATTAGTATTCACAAAATATTACAATTCCTAGGGGAATTTCTCCAGAACATTGGGTAGATTCTGCATAGAGAATTTATGGATAGAACACTGGCTCTGGAGTCAGGAGTTACTTGAGTTCAAATCCAGCCTGAGACACTTAGTAATTACCTAGCTGTGTGACCTTGGGCAAGTCACTTAACCCCATTGTCTTAAATACATAAAAACATTTAAAAAAAAAGAATTTATGGATAAGATAAGTGATAGGTAGATAGAAGATGGTCAGAATATTCTTTAAACAATTACTGTGTACCAAACATTGTCATACAAATACAAACAAACAAGTGAGCTTTTACCCTCAAGGTGCTTACATTCTAACAGGGGAATATAACATAAAAAGGGGAGATTTAAAAAGAAGATAAAAGGAAGAGAGAAGATATGAGGAAAGGGTACTCATGATCCAAGAGCAAGGCTTCATGTGAGGAAATGAAGTCCAAAGAGTGAGTGGAATCAGAACTGAGGTTAGTTAGTATGACCAGTGCCCATCATGAAATGGGACTAAAACCTAATTTTCACCAAAGAAACAGACCTCAGGGTATAGGCATTTCTAGCGGGAGAAGGTTAATGGTAAGAAGGTAGAATTACAAGGAAATTAACAGCAAAACATCAGAAACATCTCGAGACAATTTATGTGATCCCTAGCTGTAAATTGACATTAATGGAGTAATCCACATCAATGAGATCACAAAACCCTCAAAGTATATTTGTAATATGTACCTATGCATTATAAAAAATGACAAGCAGGAGACTCCTGGCCAAGATGGCGGGGGGGTGGGGGGTGGAGACAGGCACAGTTCCAAAGTCTCCTGATCTTTTCCCCATCTATCAAATGAAACAAACCTCTTAAAAGAAATCCGACCCACAAAACCCAGAAAGAAAAGCCAGGAGAAAGAACATCTACCTCAGGATTTGTCTCCAACTGCAGCATTGGTGGAATTCAGGTGGGTGAGTCTGGGCTCAGAGGGAGGATCAGCCCCAGATCAACCAGATTAACAGCTGAATTGGAGCCTGAAGTCTGAGGGCCCGAGAGCTGAACCTGCTGGATTAGCTGTGGGGCTAGACGGCAGGGGCTTGAGTCAACTATGGAGTAGAGGCACTGGTGTTGGTGCTGTCCCCTGGGAGCTTGCGGACCGGGCTGGGGGGAGAGTTCTGGTGTAGGAGAGCTGCAGACACCATCCCTGGGCTCCTCTGGTTGGAGGAACCCAGAGCTCCATTACAGCTCAGACCTCCTCCCCAACAAACAAATGCAAACTACTTCTGCCTCAGGCCCAGGTGTGGGAGCAGAAGAACCAGCCCAGCTGACAAATGACCTCAGGCCAGAATAAACAGCACCATTGATTGAAGGCAAAAGAATTCAATAGCTACAATTCCTCCCTTCAAGCAAACGGAGAATGCCTCAATCAAGGTCACAGACACTCCAGAGAAAGCAACCAACACCTCCTATTGGCCAGCCAAAGAAATTGCATTCCGTGGGTAAAAGCTCTAACAATCCCAAGCCCCTGTGAACCAGCCCCTCCCCAACTCAAGGTCTTAGCAAAATGAAGAAGGGTCAGCGGAAAGGTGTATTCATAGAAAAATTCTTGGAAGGGAAAGACCCTAACTCAGAAAGACCTAGAACCTCTGAGTAGAATACGATGTGGTCTTCAGCACAGAAAGACTTCCTTGAAGAAATAAGGAAGGAACTTAAAAATTTGGGAGAGACAATTAGTACCTTGCAACAAGAAAACAAAACCTTAGAAAGCACAATTGGACAAATACAAAAGGAGAATAAATCTCTCAGATATCAATTGGACAATTACAAAAAGAGAATAATTCTCTCAGATCCTCAATTGGGCAAATGCAAAAAGAAAATAATTCTCTCAAAACCTCAATTGGTCAAATGGAAAGCTCTATCAAAAGTAGAATTGACCAATTGGAAAAGGGGTTGCAAAAGGTTAATGAAGAAAACTCCCCCCCCCAAAAAAAACGAATGGAGTCTACAGAAACTAATGACTCCATGAGACAGCAAAAGTCAGTTAAAGAAAATAGAAAAATACAAAAAATCGAAGAAAATGTAAAATACCTCATCAACAAAACCACTGACCTCGAGAATAGTTCAAGAGGGGCAACCTGAAAAATGATAGGAATTCCTGAAAACAATGAAGAGGAAAAAAAGCCTGGACTTAATATTACAGGATCTAGTGAGGGAAAACTGCCCTGATATCATGGAATCGGAGGGCAAAGTAATTATTAAAAGAGTACATCGATCCCCACCAGAAAAAGATCCTAAAATGAAATCACCAAGGAATGTTGTGGCCAAATTCCAGAACTATCAGATAAAAGAGAAAATCCTGCAAGCAGCCAGAAAGAAACAATTTAAATATCAAGGAGCCACAGTAAGGATCACGCAGGACCTGGCTGCATCAACATTAAGGGATCCAAGGTCCTGGAATGAGATATTTCGAAGAACAAGAGAGCTTGGAATGCAGCCAAGAATCTACTTCCCTGCAAAGCTGAGTCTTCTCTTCCAGGGAAAAAAAGATGGACATTTAACAAAATGGAAGAATTCCAAAAATTTCTGATGAAAAGACCAGAGCTAAACAGAAAATTTGGACATCAAACAGGAGGTTCAAGAGACACACGAAAAGGTTTAAAAAGGGGGGGGGGTGGTAAAAGGGAAAAAAATGCTATCTAGTAAGTTGAAACTGTCTATATCCCAGCATGGGAAAAAAGATTCTCATAAATCTTGAGAATTGTAACTCTAACAGAGAGAATATACCTAGCCAGAAATGATGGACATTCAGGACCTATCCATGAGACTGCTATCTAAAGAGATGTAACTGGCTTTAACCCCACTTGGGAGAAAGACTAATAACTCTCAAGAATTTTGACTATATTCAATAGAATATACTGAACTAGAAGGGACAGACACTCAGAATTTTCTATGACTTAGAAAGAATGATCTAAAAAGCACTACCTCCTTAAAAAGGGGGACAGGAAAGAGACTGGAGGAGGGAGGGGATTGAATGGGGTAAATCTCATTACACAAAGAGGTACAAAAAACCTATGGTAATAGAGGGGAAGAAGGGAGCAGAGGAGAAACACCTGAATCTTCTTCTCATCAGACTTGGCTTAAAGTTAACATACACATGCTCAGTTAACTTATAAAACATCTAACCTTTCAAGTATTAAAAGGGGCAAAGGGGAGGGGGGACAGAGAAAGGGAAGGGGAGTGGGGGGAAAGGGGGAAATAACAAAAGGAAGGGAAGGAAAAAGGGAAAAAGGAAAAGGGGAAAGAAAGGGGAGGGATGATATAGGACAGCAAACACACTGAAGGGGGTGGTATTCAGAAACAAAATACTGGGGAATATTGATAAGGGGGGAAGGGGGAAAATACAGAGGAAAGATAGCACGGAGGGCAATAAAAAATTAGTAATCATAACTTTGAATGTGAATGGGATGAACTCTCCCTTAAAACGTAAGCAAATAGCAGAGTGGATTAAAAACCAGAATCCTACAATACGCCGCTTACAAGAAACTCATTTGAAGCAGAAAGATACATATAGAGAAAAGGTAAAAGGTTGGAGCAAAATATATTTTGCTTTAGCTGAAGTAAAAAAAGCAGGGGTAGCAATCCTTATCTCAGACAAAGCAGCAGCAAAAAATAGATAGCATTAAAAGAGATAAGGAAGGAAACTTTATCCTCCTAAAAGGTACCATAGACAATAAAGTCATTTCTATAATGAATATATATGCACCCAGTGGGACAGCACCCAAATTCTTAGAGGAGAAGCTGAAAGAACTACAGGAAGACATAGACAGAAAAACTCTACTAGTGGGAGACCTCAACCTCCCACTATCAGATCTAGATAAATCGAATCATAAAATAAACAAGAAAGAAGTTAAGGAGGTAAATAGATTGTTAGAAAAATTAGATATGATAGACTTATGGAGGAAACTGAATGGGGAAAGAAAGGAATATACCTTTTTCTCTGCAGTACATAGAACATATACAAAAATTGACCATGTACTAGGACATAAAAACCTAATGATCAACTGTAGAAAGGCAGACATAATGAATACATCTTTCTCAGATCACAATGCAATAAAAGTCATATGCAATATTGGGCCAAGGAGATACAGACCCAGAACAAATTGGAAACTGAACAACCTCATTTTAAAAAATGAGTGGACCAAAAAAAACAAATTATAGAAAGAATTAACCATTTTATCCTGGAAAATGATAATAATGAAACAACATACCAAAAC